>NC_142011.1:40197640-40363890 GCF_049901735.1 Notechis scutatus | reverse complement strand
TAACGTAAAACTATTCAACACCACCGATAATGCTACTATCCTTCAAAGCGACCTTGATTATGTGTCAGAATGGTCAAACATCTGGCAACTCCAAATCTCAGCCAACAAATGCTCTGTCCTACACATTGGTAAAAAAAATCAGTACACCAAATACAAACTAGGCGGATATAACCTGGTTTGATGATCCTCACTCTGTCAAGGACCTTGGAGTTCTCATATCAAATGACCTAAGCGCCAGAGCTCACTGTAACAGCATTGCCAAAAAGGCATTAAGAGTTGGAAATCTAATCTTACAAAGCTTCTCCTCTGGAAATATCGAATTGCTAACTAGAGCATACAAAACTTTTGCCAGACCAATACTCGAATACATTAACACAATCGAGTGAGTCCAGAAGTATTTCACAAGAAGAGTACTACACTCCTCTGCTCGCAACAGAATACCCTATATCACCAGGCTTGAGATTTTGGGCTTGGACAATCTTGAACTATGCCGCCTACAGTTAGACTTAAGCGTAGCACACAAAATTATCTGCTACAATGTCCTACCAGTCAGTGACTACTTCAGCTTCAACCACAACAATACAATACAACAGGTACAAACTCAATGTAAATTGCTTCAAACTTGATTGCAGAAAGTACAACTTCAGCAACAGAGTGGTCAATGCCTGGAATGCACTACCTGACTCTGTTGTTACATCCTCTAACCCCCATTCCTTTAACCTCCAACTATCCATTATTGACCTTACCCCATTCCTAAGCGGTCTCTAAGGGGCATGCATAAGTGCACCATCATGCCTACCATCCCTGTCCTATTGTCCCCATTTATTCGTACCTATTTCCTGTATTCTTACTCATGTTTATACTTATACCTATTATCTTGTAAGCGATTGACAAATCAAAATAAATAAAAAATAAAATATTGCCTGTGTGTATTTAAATCAAATACATCCTTTTCCAGAATTGCATTGCAGTTGTGGAGGGCAACTTCATGATTATTGGAGAAGGCATTACTGTTTAAAAGAGTTGCAGACAAAGGTCATGTGAATGGCTACCTGCATATTTTAGCTTTAGTTGCTGAGTCGTACAGCATGTTTGACTTTTGTTTACATTTCTTTGTGTGGGAATGAAGGACAGAAACCAAGGTTGTAGTTTTAATGTTACTGAGTGGATTGATGTACATATCTTTTTTTTTTTTTTTTACTAACCCATGGTTTCTTTCACCTTTGTTTATTGTATTTATACAACATAGTAAATCAGTCATAAGCCATGTTTAATAAAGTATGATGACTGCATTTACACAATATGGCAGACCAGAACTATATAAAGCACATTTTTGATTTAACGAAATATTTGAACCAGAAACTTAGAAAGAGTTTGAGACCATAGGTTCTGGTTTTAATGTGTTTATTGATAGAGCGACTTAGTAAGTTAGGTCCTCCATCCTGGTAAATGAATGTTGCTGTAACCGTACTTGTACAAAATTACCAAAATGAAAGTGGATAATTAGGCTAAAATATGGACTTTTACCATACCATCTACTTTCCAGGAGAGCATTTTTTTTTACTTGAATACTAGCATCTTGGTATTCATTGGATGGAGACAGTTACCAAATGCTGGAATTGAGGATAGAGTTTGGAGAAGCCAAATACGTAGAAAACAATCATAGCATAAAATATACAGCTGTTGTATGTCTTCTGTCCCTCAGGAAATAACTGTCCATTAACAAGACCTACCCATAACTGATCAATCAGCTATATCACTGCCAAGACTCAAATTAAAGCTAAAATCAGCATAGAGCACTCAGCTTAAGTAAGTGGTCTAGTCACATGTATAATGCATGTAGAGATAAAAGCATTCACATGTACCAAGTTATAATGATGGTTAGATGATTATTATTACCTGCACAATAATATGAAATAACAGCTGTTTGGTGTAGCCTTCGCACACATTAGTGAAGTATATGTGCAGTGTGGCCTTTTGTAATTGACAAATGGAAAATTTTCCAATCCAGATTTTCTAAGCACCGTTCAATTTTTTTTAGCAAGGCGCCCAATGTGCTGATAATCCCTGGGACCATCATGGCTGATATATGCCAAAAACTTCCAGCTACAATTTTCAGATACTTTGTGATCTTTTGTAATTTTTTGTCTTCTATTCTACTGACTTCTAGTATTGGCACATTGATTATTCAAATTTTTTTTCCAACCACATTTAAATGTGTGTTATAAGCCAAGACATCACTTTGCAGTTAGATTATTATGATGGTCATACAATCAGACAGATGTTTAGCTTTGATTTGGCAAGTTTATCCACCTGTTGAGTCCTTCCCAGGGACCTGGGATAGGCAGATTTTTTTATGGTTGATCACAGATGATGATGATGTGATGATGATGTTGTTATCGATGTTGATGAAATTTATGTGTTTCCTGACTCTCAATTATTCTAGGTAGTTAAGCCAAACATCAAACAACTACATTATATGTTTAAAATGTGAGCTAACAAAAAATATAATGAAGGCATTGTAGAAAGCCTCTATTTGGATATGAAAAATACTGTAGGTGAGACTCTCAAAGTTGAATAGTGATTTCATTCTAGAAACCCAGATGCCTACAGAGCAGAAGAATAGAATAGAATAGGAATAGAATAGAATAGAATAGAATAGAATAGAATAGAATAGAATAGAATAGAATAGAATTCTTTATTGGCCAAGTGTGATTGGACACACAAGGAATTTGTCTTTGGTGCATATGATCTCGGTATACATAAAAAGAAAAGATACCTTCGTCAAGAATCATAAGCTACAACACTTACTGATATCATAGGGTACAAATAAGCAATCAAATCATACTAGGAAACAATCAATATATATTGTAAGGATACAAGCAACAAAGTTATAGTCCTACAGTCGTAAGTGGGAGGAGATGGGTGATAGGAACGATGAGAAGATTAATAGTAATAGTAACGCAGACTTAGTAAATAGTTTGACAGCGTTGAGGGAATTATTTGTTTAGCAGAGTGATGGCGTTCAGGAAAAAACTGTTCTTGTGTTTAGTTGTTCTGGTGTGCAGTGCTCTATAGCATCATTTTTGGGGTAGGAAAAGTTTAGGCCATATATATCTAGGGAAGTAAAGGCATATATGATCTTCTGAATATATAATGGTAGTTACTCAGACCATTATTTATAGCTTAATATGATGCTTGACTGTATCGACTGCAGCTTGTTCAGTGACCCATTGTATCTTATGTGGTAGCTTGATGTGTGAACCCAGTCACTGAATTCATGACAGAACATTCATATGCAGCCAATGACCCAAAACAGTTTGGGGCAGATGGAGATGCCACAAGACACAGATGAATGCTCTTGAAGGCCAGGGAAGGGGAGCTAGGGGAAAAATTATTTCTACTGGAGACTAATCTGCAGATTTTCAGCTGTAACTTGCTCATTCAGTACCTTAAGGAACAAAAGCCAAAAATACCTGACTATAAATGTATTGAACACAGTTGAGCAGAGACTGTTGTAAGTGAGAGGCAGACCGAACAACTGCAGTTAGGCTGCAATGTAATCCTTGCCCCTTACATTATAGAATAGAACTGGACTCTCTTCAGAGTGCTTATTTATTCATTTATTAAATTTCTATGCTGCCCATCTCACTAATGCAGGGACTCTGGGAGGTTTACAATAGGTTAAAAAGTTAAAAACTCCTAAAAACAATTACAATTAGAAAAACAGATTAAAAGTTAATGCCAAGATGATGGGCATCCTGGGGGTGAGAATTTTTTCCACCCAACAGCCACCCCCAATGTAGCAGGCTCCTGTTAGTGCCCCAGACCAAGTGGCAGAGGCAAGTTTTTAGGCTCTTCTAGAAGGTCAGGAGTGGCTAACACTATGTGAAGTAGGCCCTTTCCACTGGACCAAGTGAGATGAGTTAGTCCATTAGGGTAAGGTGGCTCCACATATACCCTGAACTGATGCCATAAAGGCTCTTAAAGGTGTTCACCAACACCTTGAATTGGATCCAGAATTAAACTAGCAGCCAGTGCAACTCACATAACAGATGTGCCACCTGAAGGGCCTCCAGAACTGTTCATGCCACTGTGTTCTGTACTAGTTGTAGCTTCTGAATACTCTTCAAGACTCTCTTCATAGTGTTGCCGCATGCTTAACTGTACTATAGCTCCTTCCTCCTTTATGTTTAGGATAAGCTAGTTCTGAATTTCTGACTATTGTTCCCATGAGAAGCAATGAGAGATAACATTCATTTAAAATGGAGAGCTAGGTTTATGGAGAGATTTTCATGTTTTCAAATACATGGAAGAAGGCAGAGTGAAACTTGGCCCAGTGGCTGTAATGTCATTGATATAATTTGGCAGGACCCATATGAATTGAAGGATAGCAAATAGCGTGTTGCCTTGTAACCTGTGTTTTTGCAGCCTGGATGTCCCCATGAGAGCTGTGAATTGGCTACTCTATATGCAGATAATAATGCCCGCATTATTCATTCATGTGATAAGCATTTCTCTGACTTGCTCAAGGACGGATGCTCACATTTCAAATGCCTGGAGGATCTGAGAACATCTGGCTGTATTGACTGACCTTCAGCAGATGGATGAGGCACCCAAACAGGGAAAGGTTGAGGAGGGAGAATTTTTCATTGTCTTTACTGTTTTGGTTCATAGGCTTTAACAGCATTTCTTATTGATGAGGCATATGGAAAGTATGTCTTATTGCTACCGCCTAGTGGTGTAGATACATTATGAGAGAAATGGAAATTGAAACTCCTTTTTGCAAAGAAGCATTTTTTAAAATAAAGGAATAGTGCAGTACATGTATTGATGTGTTTGTAATATACATACAGTGTGTGTGTGTGTGTGTGTGTGTGTGTGTGTGTTTGTTTTCTTAAGTTTTCGTGGGTACTTGCATGTATGTTATTCAGCTTTGTTCGGGTATTTTCCCACGTCATTATAGTTGTGCTTTTAAAGTTGTAGCAACGTTTCGGCAGAATCTCATCTGCCATCATCAGGCTTCTGTATTGTGTTCATCTGTGAGTCAGACTTTCACAGCCGTTTCTGTTTTAAATTTGGTGCTAGCCTACTGCTGTGCCAGAATGGTTTTTTCTTCATCCTGATTGGTTGGAATCTTGGTCTGTGTTTATTGGTCTTGGAATTTGCTGTGTTCTGCTTGATTGGTGTTTCTAATATCTTCTGTCTGTTTTGTGGCTTTTTTTGTCTTGATTGGCTGGCAACATTGTGTTCCTGTATTGGAGGCTTTTAGTGCGGCTCCGAGTAAATGGACGGCTATCATTTATTAGGAAGCTAGGTTTCATCTGGGTGCCTGGTTGGGGTGTGTTTGAGCTGGAGGTATCAGGGGGGATCTGTTTGTGCCCAGGTGTTTGCCTGGCTTGTGGTGTGGAGATTTTTTTGTTTGTAAGTGCAGGCTTCCAAATAATTGACAGTCTGGTGGAATCATCTCTTCTATTCATGCTTTCAGGTCTTTTTTCAATCTCTATGTCTTCTCTGATAATTCTGTAGCTGGGGTTTTCTATAGTGGCTAGGGTTTGGGTGCCATTGAAGTTGATGCTATGACCTGTGGCTTTCATGTGTTGGACTAGTGAGGAAGTGTGTTCCAGCTTTTTTACTGCATTTTTGTGTTCATCCAGGCGGGTACTTATTCTTCTATTGGTCTGTCCAATGTATGTGGCAGGGCATGATGCACAGGGGACTTCATATATGCCTTGGTTTTCCAGGTCAATTTTATCTTTGGGGTTTCTTAGGATGGCTGCTATTTTTCTGTCTGTTTTGAAGGCAGTCTTGATGTGATGCCTATGTATTATCTTACTGATTTTGTCTGTAGTACCTCTTATGAAGGGCAGGACAGCTGTTCCATAGGTATGTTCATCTCCTAGGTCTCCATTATGTCTCAGTGTGTTTTTGTGGATCAAGCTGGTGATTTTGCTTTTGTGGAAGCCGTTAGCTGTCAGTACTTTAGTCAGGGTGCATAATTCAGTCTTTATGTGTGTCTTGTCTGCCAGGCATTTGGTTCTGGCGATTAGTGTTTTGGCCACGGAGTTTATCTGTGCTGGGTGGTGGTGGGATTGGGCGTTGAGGTAGCAGTTGGTGTTTTTTTTTTCCTGGTATATGGTGTGTCCTAGTGTGCCATCTGTTTTTTTGTAGATTAGTACATCTAGGAATGGTAGTTGTTTGTTTGTTTCCGTTTCCATGGTGAACTTGATTTTGGGGTGTGTGCTGTTTAGGTGTGTTAGGAAATCGTTTAGGTTTTCTTTTCCATGGGGCCAAATCACAAATGTGTTATCGATGTAACTTAACCATAGTTTGAGTTTGTGGGTGGCATTAGCTAGGGCTCTGGATTCAAATTCTTCCATGAACAGGTTTGCAATGACAGGTGACAGTGGTGATCCCATAGGGGCTCCTTCAATTTGCTTGTATCTTTGTCCTTTGTATATGAAATATGTGTTGGTTAAGCAGTGTTCTGCTAGTTCCATGAGGTGTTTAGCTGGTTGGTATTTATTTTTGATGATTTCAAGAGTTTCTTTTATCGGGACTTGAGTGAATAGCGAAACCACGTCGAAACTTACAAGCAGATCTTCTTGTTCTACGTGTAGATCTTTGATCATTTCTAAGAAGTGGTATGAGTTTTGTACATGTGAAGCTGCTGCTTCAGCATGGGGCTGTAGCTGCTTTGCTAAGTGTTTAGCTAGGTTTTGTAGTGGTGCTCCTCTGGAGCTGACTATGGGTCTGAGAGGTATGCCTTCTTTGTGTATTTTTGGGAGGCCGTATAGTTTGGGGCATCTGGAAGATTTTTATCTTGGGATGATCGTCTGTTGGATCTCTTTGCTCATGTGGCTGTTTATAATTTTCTTCTTGGTTATTTTTTCCAGATATGTGGTTGGGTCCGTGTTTATGGGTTTGTATGTGGAGTGTTGAAGTAGATCTGTCAATTTTGTTTCGTAGTCTTTTCTATCCATTACTACTGTGGCATTACCTTTATCTGCTGGAAGTATGATTATGCTGCTGTCGTTTTTTAGGGCTTGCAGGGCTTTTAGTTCCTCTTTGTGCAAGTTGCTTTTGAGTGGTTTGCTTGTGCATAGGATGTTAGTAACTTGGTGTCTTATTCTATCAGCTTCATCTGTATTTAATTTAGTTAGGCTGGATTCTACTGCACATATGATGGATTCTGTGGGGATTTATATATATATATATATATATATATATATATATATATATATATATATATATATATATATATATATATATATATATATATATATATATTAAGTTTTATGGGTATTTATATGTATGGTTATCAGCTTTGTTCGGGTATTTTCCCATGTCATTATAGTTGTGCCTGATGATGGCAGATGAGATTCTGCCGAAACGTTGCTACAACTTTAAAAGCACAACTATAATGACATGGGAAAATACCCAAACAAATACCATATATATGTGTGTGTGTGTGTGTGTGTGTACTGTATGTATACACACATACAAACACACATATTAATATATACTGTGTGTGTGTGTGTGTGTGTGTGTGTGTGTGTGTGTGTGTAGAGCTGTAGTTATGGGCATCTATCCTATTTTGTCTACATTCCATACTGTTTTCCCAACCTAGTCACATGTATTCATGGAAGGGGAAGTAAGACTTCCTATAACTGGTTACAGTTTTTTCTAGGTCATGGTTGTCCCAAAAATGCTTTTCCAAAAGACAACTGACTTTCTTGAGTTTTTCCTTGAAAATGTTTCACTTTTCATCCAAGAAGCTTCTTCAGTTGTTACTTTTGGGACAGGTTTTGACTATAATGAAAATGTGAAAATGTAAATCTCTTTTTTGTGATAAAACAAGAATGATCTCGTGGAGTTAACTATTGTTATGACATATCAGTTATTCAGCTATGATGAATCAGATTGCAGAGATACCTCTTCCCACAAGGGTCATAAGATGTCTATAAGAAGTTCATAATATGAACATGAGTATTGCAACAAGTAACAAATGAAAGTCGTATTGTTTTGAACATAGAAAATAACAGAAAGCCTTCTGAACAAGTAGCTATATAAATTTGGAAAATTATCCTTGGTAACCAACAATACAGTTGAAATCTATATATACTGTGCTCTTGTGTGTGTGTGTGTGTGTGAGAGAGAGAGAGAGAGAGAGAGAGAGAGAGAGAGACCTACTTTTTTCTGCCCAATCCATCAACCTCACCTTGTTCTTGCTACATCTCCTTAAAGATTTCTCTTGATGAAAAAAAATGTGCCATATCCTTTTGTTTCAGATGATAGGATGGTCATTCTCATTTCATATTATTTTGCAAATTTTGTTGCAAGAACAACTGGGTAGAAACAAAGAATATAAATGTTGTAGAATTTCCAGTGACCTGCAGGCATACTGGACTTTGGGTGGGAAGGTAATAAGTCACCTCCAAGTTTCCTTCTGTAATACTGAACTGTCTATGACCTTGACAGAGATAGACATCTGATGGCAGATTGACACTTGCAGCTGACAAGGTGTTCAATCTTGCAGAAATAGTGCCACGGAGACAAGAAGAAATTATTGAAACACTTGGTTCACCTGTCTCAGTAGATAAAATCACCTGCAGAGGTCAAGAGGTGTTGCCTGAAAAAAGAAAAATAACCGAGATAGTAGTCTACCTTCCTTAACTTACTTCTGTGATATAACTATATTTTCTTGCAATCACAGAATTCAAAATGACTTCCTCATCCAATAGGAGCAGAGGTGCTTATGGGCAAGCTTAAATACATTCATATTTCATCAGCCCTGTTTTCTTCTGTGGCAAATGAAAAAATAGACGATTCTTTACCATTTCTTTCAATTGCTTATGCCTGGAAATCACCTGTATTGACTCCTGCAATGCACTCTACATAGGGCTACCCTTGAGAAGTATCCATAAGCTGCACATGATTTTAAATATGGTGGGGTGAGCAGTTTGGGCACCCATAGAGTTGCACATATAATAGCTCTGCTACATGAACTGCATTGGGTGCCAGCTGGCTTCCAGGTCCAATTCAAGGTGTTGGCTATCATCTATAAAGGCCCTTTATGGCCTGGAACCAAGTTACCCGAGGAACTGCCTCATTTCTATTTTACTGACCCATTCCACCTGGTCAGGCAGCAAGTGTACATTGTGGACCCCATTGGTAAAAGAATTTCAGTAGGTGGGAGCCAGGAAGAGAGACTTCTCTGCCATTACCCCTGCCCTATGGAATATCTTGCTCTCAAAGGCAAGGTAAGCCCTTTCTCTTCTAGCCTGCTGGAAGAGTATCAAGGTTCGACATGGAGGTTTAAGAGTGGTATGCAATTCTGGGGGTAGTTGGTAGGTTCCCCTCTGCCTTTTTAACTCTTCAACTGTTCTTTTAAACTTCATTTTAGTCCTTTTTAAAATTTTGTTTATAACTCTTGATTTTATATGATTCTATGGCTTTACTCATAAATAACCCAGGGTCACACAGGTGAGATAGGCAGCATAAAAATTGACAAATAAATAAAATAAATAGAATTCATACAGCTTGTTAGAAAAGGATATAATGAATTTTTGTTTCTTCAGAACTGTTTTTACCCCCAATAATTTTCTTCTGGTGACAATTTTATAACAAAATTCAATAAAGAATATCAGAAATATATTAGACCTTTTGTTTTAACTGATGTTCTACCACAGATAGCAGGTAGTTGGAACCTCTTATGACCACTATAGGTAAATATTAAAAGTTCCAGTAAGCCACAGAACTTATTTAGATGTAGAATAGTTATTATTCAATAGCCTAGCCCTAGAATAACTTAGAAGAGTTCATTTTTGTAATCAGTTCCTGAAATAAAGGCAGATAAAAATATAGTGAAATATCCTTTTTGGCTGTTATTATAATAGTTGTTAGAGGGAAAAATGGGAAGGAATTTGAATGTTGTGTGTTTTGAATTTTGAATTAAATCTCTCTACTTGTCACCAAGGACAAAACCCACGTGGTTGAATGTGTTCTTTAGTAATGGGAAGACCTGTTAGCATCAGATTCCATAGTCCAGCATTAGGTCATAAACAGAATAGGAGTCAACATGCATTACATAATTCTATTAGCTCTTTGTGTTCTAAATCAGTCTTTCATGGACATAATGCGTTTTGTATTCTGAGCTTTGGAATATATACTGATAGCATTAATTTAAGTTAGATATAGCTTGAGAGTTTCAATTATACTGTTTTGATGACATGGAATGAAGGGCTTTCTAATTCTTCCATTACTTACCTCTGGGCAAAGCGTGAATCTTTCCTGAAATTTAAGTAATTTGACCTATCAAAGAAGATTTAGGGCTTCTTAATGGCTGTGTTGACACAATCCACTTAATGTGGTTACTGCATTATCTCATGTTCTTTATTTGTACTAAATTGAACTATAAATTAAGAATAGTTTAGGATCATACACACACACACACACACACATACTAAGGCAGAAAAATAGCTAAAAATAGTCAAGATTAACCAAGCATGGCATCTTTATCTGACCTGATTAACATGTTGTATGAATATTGCCATTGGAATAATTTTCCCCAAAGTTTATTACAACAGTGATTAGATGAAGGGAGGTGCCTGGTACCCTCCAAATGTTTTTGATTACAGGGTCAGTCAGTGCTTATGAGATGTAATGCAAAATATTTGAAGGGCATCTGGATTAGAGCATTGGACCTGATCTGAATTCAAATAATGATCTGCTATAAAATTAACCTCGTGTGAAATCCTGTGAGGCTGGTAAACTCAGGAAAAAAAATAGATGTCTGGAAAAATCTTTATTAGTAGTAGGTAGTGTAACAGAACCTTAAAATCTTTACAGCAATTTCCCTGTACTATTTATACCTAGCGTAATTAAGGCAAAATTACTCGGATCTCTTTCTCCCATTACTTACTTCCTCTGGATTCAAGATTCTCTTCTGTAATGGCTTTGTTTCCTTCTATCTGTTTCCCCAAACTATGAGGCATTTCATCAGACCTAGGGTTATTTGCAGGGGTGGGATTCAAAAATTTTAACAACCGGTTCTGTGGGCGTGGCTTAGGGGGTGGGCATGGCTTGGTGGTCATGTGACTGGGTGTACATGGCTTTGTGGTCATGTTATTGGCTGGGCGTGGCCAACTCAACATCACTCACATCGAGGCACGCATCTCCTCGCATGTTCTCTCATGACTATGGGGATTCTGCAACAGTCGTAAGTGTGAAAAACGGTCATAAGTCACTTTTTTCAATGGTCACTCCACACAAGCAAAGTACCAGCAAAGGAGGAAAAAAAAATTCCAGAGAGGTTCCTGAGACAGGAAGTCTAGTCCTGCCAAGAATGTAATAAGGGTTACGGAGAGGCAGTTTCTGTAAGCAACACCAGAATGTTTTCTTCCTACCTTCCTTACAGGATTAGGCCAGTAATTTCTTCTAACAACCGGTTCTCCGAACTGCTTAGAATGTTAACAACCGGTTCTAGCGAATAGGTGCAAACTGGTAGAATTCCACCCCTGGTTATTTGCATTCTCACTTCCTTCCATCAAAGGAAAGTTGTAAACATAAGACCTAAATGATGTGTTGGAAAAGGTTCTATCAGCAGCTAATTTAACCCTTGATTCTTTTGAGGGCAATTCATAATAAAACTGTATTATTATTCACATGCAATGGGATGTAAGCGTGACTATAACTCTAACTCAAATCAGTCCTGGAAGAAAAGCTTCATGGAGACTAAATCTGTGTTGGATGCAGCTGTCTTGGCTTTGTTTCTGTTTCAGAAATTAAGATTGGCAGAGTCTAAAAGTACTCCAAAATCATAAATGTTTGGCATGATTCATATGGCATTAGTTTACATTAGTTAGTCTTTTTTGGGAAAAGCTTTTCTGTATTTTTTCCCCTGTAGCTAGTGTTCTAAAATGACAGATTTTAACAGTGTGATTCTACCATGGTTCCATTTTCCTATTTTTTTTTACTGGGTTTGAGAATCTCTGGGATACCCAGAAGGTCATCTCTCTTTCAGGTTCCCAGTGATGCTTAGGCTTGGTTGCAGTGTACAGTACAGGTCCTATGGTGCTTGAAGAGGAAAAGTGATGGTAACTTTTTCTACTCTGGTTTCATTTTACTGTTCTCTGGTACTCAGGCCATTAATTATAGCTGCCAGTGTGGAGAGCAATATAGGGTTATCTTTAAAACGTAATGAGCACTTCCTGAGATGTGGCATTTACCTGCTGCTTCCTCCCAGGAGTCTCCCCTCTATAGTTCATACCAAGTCTCTTAAAGAAACACTCATGATGTTTTTTATTCATAGTGCAATAAATATAATTCATGTCCACATTTAATATGAGTAAAACCCCTGAATTAGCTTGCCCTTTTTTTTTTTCTGTCAGCGAGATGCATCTTCAGATGAGGCTGGAATCTGTTGCTCCAATATTTTCCTAGAAAATATTTATTGGCATGGGGAAGTTTTTGAAATGAAATTCATACAGCGATTCGGTTGTTTGGACTAAGATTTGGTTGTTTGCATCTCTACAACCTCATGTTATCTAACAATTATTTGTAGAGGAAGAATCAGGTAAGAAGAGATTTATAAGAATAAGAGAAACATGAGGCATTTTGTGCTGAGTAGTTTAATCATCAACTAAATACATATGTCAGATTTAAGGATAGTAAGTTGATATTTTATTTTGCTGACATATTCAAATATTTTTTCTTTACCTTCTTTATGCAGATATGTTTTAATTAATTGAAAGAAGCATTTTATTGAATTTTTATATTCAAATTTATATTTACATCCAAATTAAAGCCATGATTCAAATATTTATTAAGTTAAGCAAGCCTAAACACAATCAGTATCTACATCTAGATTACGGGAATTTATAAAAACAATTGAGTTTTTATACCTCTTGAGTTCTGTGGAATAAAAATCAAGATAAAAATGCAGTCAGTCAATTTTATATATGTTTAAATGGACAAAGACAACATTTAGAACCATTTATTTCTTCGTTTTCTAGTTTATTTGGTTTTATCAGTGTATATATAGATCTGTATTCATCATACTATTCCATTTTGGGTAAGAGTGTTATACAAAATGAAGAAATGGAGTGACAAATAAAAAGTAAAAAAAGGAATAAGATAAAAAAAGGAAACCCAACTAAATCTAGTTTAAATCAGTGCTTCTGTAAACATTTTGTAAAGGTACAAACTTTTATTTACTTGAACTAGTTTTTTTTTGCCATGATATATAACTAATAATTGTTCATATCATTTTCTAATTAGAAGCAACTATCTGAAGAAGAAATTAAAACTGAAAAATGTTTTAATATTTCAGCAAGATAGAGAGCTGTAATATACCCTCAAATTGACTACGAAGTACTTAGAAGAAAAAAGATAAAGATTTTGCAATAGCTTTCATAGTTCCAAGTAGATTTCAATATTTTTGAAAAATTATGGGGGAATCACAAATATGTAATGTGTGCAAGGAGACATAAAAATAGTTCTAAATCAGCAAAAAATTTCTAGGAAGAGAGGGAAAAAAGAATCTAGAGCAAGAATAGAAAATTATTTAGTAGATATACAAAACATTTCAAAGCTGCTATTTGTATTACAAGGTTCTGGCTAGAAAGATTGTAAATTTTTCCATTAGCTATATTTACTGTTTTTTTAAACAACAGCACTTAAACTTTAACTATGTCTCAAATTGCCCCAATGAAATCGGCCTACCTCACTCAGTCTGGAGAAGGGGGATGGACTCCTGTTGATGATCCTGTCAGTCAAAAGAGTTTCAGCCAGTCAGGTCTAGAAGGAGAACTTTTTTTGTTGTGGCTTGCCTGCTTTTCCACCTGAAATGAGGTCTGTCACCACCATTTTAGTCTTCCAGAGAGGTGTTGGTTGTGTGGATGTACTGGATGGTTTGGGGTGTTCTGTATTGGAGATGGCTGGTAGACTAATAGGGAAGATGCCTCTGTCCTTGCCTTTGGTTTAAACTTGTATTTATTATTGTTAATATTTTAATACTTTAATATTTACAATTTTAATTGTAAGCTGTCCTGAGATTCTTTGTACGGTGAGATGGGTGGCATATAAATTTAATAAAAAATAAATGTGCAAGACATAGTGTTTAACTTTCTATCACAGAAAGAGCGAATCAGCTTCTCCCTCGAGCCGCTCGGAGCATCCAGAGATTGGGATGTGCTTCTGAGTCCTCTTCTTGCAGGCTGAGCTTTAGCTGAGGAAACGCTCCGCCCCTCACGTGACTCCACGCAGCGTTCCCCCAGTCTTTTGCTCAGCCTCGAAGAGTCAGGCTGCTGATAGAAAGAGCTCCTTGGCTGATTCAAACAATTGTTATTCTGGATAATTTCTTTCTCTCACGTTTGGTTGTTTCTTTCCTTCTACCTCCTGCGCAAAGGGTTGGGACTTGGGGAGTCTCCCTCGCCCTAGGGGCCAAGCGGGCGGGTTCGCAGTGTTTTTTTGCGCGACCCCCATTAGTACATCGCGTCGCTGCCTCTGCGCTGCCTCGTGGCGCGCATTTTTCGCTGGATTCCCCCACCCAAAACACCGACCGGGAAGGGCTAGTCGCTCCTTAAGGACACCAGGCGCGCTGAGCTACCTGGACAAGCCCTCCTTCCCGTCCCGAAGGCGCCCGACATAGCTCAGCTCGCGGCCGCCATCTTGGCGTCGCATCGTGGTCGGGCGCCATCTTTATTTCTGACTTTTGCGGCTGCGGTGAATGTAATTGTCTCAGACCTTCGGTCAAGAGCCTAATCTTTTTAGCGATCTTCCTGGCTCGCTCTCATTTATTGTTGGCCTCCCGCAGCCTTCATCGGGGCGAAGTCGCAGCCCCCCCCTCCGGTTTGTTGTCTGGAGGCCTGCTGCCAGAGGCCTTTCTCCTTCTAGGCCTAAGGCGTTATTTGGTCAATCCGGCCTGTACCGTGATACCTTCCTAGTTCGCAACTGTTATTGTTTATATACTTAAAAGATAAAAAAATAAAAATAAAAAAATAATAAAGAAATAAAACAAAAAAATTAAAGTTGATATATAGAATTGTATATAGTTATATCTATATCCATAGACAACCCTTACAAAAAAAAAGGAGTTTATATACCTGTACATATTATCTATTTATATATATATATATACCTTACTACCTGTTATCACTGTACACATTAAATTCCAAAAGGGGGAGCGGGCCAGCTCAAGCTCACCCGGCCCTACTCAGGCCATCCTCTAGGCGAGCCAACCGCCTTTTGTTTGCTATTATTACTACTATTATTATTATCTTTAATAAAATGGCAGACGACAATCTCTCCAAACAACCTTCATTGAAGGCTAAGGCAAAGTCCCACTACTTGCGCAGGCAGGCCAAGGAACCTTCCAAGGCCTCCCAACGAGGCATTAAGACGCCATAAGGCTTTGGAAAAGGAGTTTGATAGGCGGTCAAGAGAGTCCCGCTCGGGGTCTTCAGCCCTTCCTCCTCCCACTCCCTCCACCTCTACTCAACCTCTTCCCCCTCCAAACCCGTCTTCCCTATCTAGGCGCAGTCAATTCAGGGTCACTTGACCCCTGGACCACCGACCAGACGGACTCCTGAAGCCACCTTTACACCTACGGCCGCTGGTCTGCGCCAGGAAGAACCCTCTACATCCGAGGTTCCAGCCCATATCAAGGCTTGGATGGAATCGGCTATCCGCCAGGGTATCGCGGAGGGCCTGCAGCACATGTCCAGATCAGGCTTCTCTCCACGGGCTCCCGAACAGGACTCTGTTTCCATCAGGTCCCTTCCACCGCCGGATCCCCGGTTGGTCAGGTACTCTACCAAAGGGATAGCCCTCCCCCAGTAGGGGCTCAGGAGGAGGAGGAAGGGGATTTTGGTGATTTCAGGGAAGAGGAAGAGGATTCCCGGATGGGATCCTCCCGTTATAGTGAACCCCTCTTAGGGCGGACATCATGGAGGGGAGATGTCGGAGGATGAGGGGATCTCTCCCGACCAACCCGTACTCGGGGGCTGTTCAAGCCACACATGTTCAAATCCCTCCTCTTCAAAGCCAAGAACATCTCTGGTCTTCTTCCCCAGTCTCCTCCTACCCTCCCCCGCCTCAGATGAATCAGACTCCATCTTCACACAACCAGTGGTGGAGGCTGAGGTCATCCCGACCCCACCCATCTTCGTAGACCTAGTAGCGAAACAACTTGCTTCCACGGGGACCCCCTACACCCTCTAGCCAAGACAAGAGATTCTTTAATCTCGATTCGACAATGTCTAGCCTTCTGAACATTCCGGAGGTTGGCGATCCCATTGTGGGCCTTGCTTCCTCCTCTACCCCCAGTGAGGCCTTAGAGGCCTTGAAACCTGAGGACAAGCGGACGGAACTGACGTTGCGCGGGCCCATCTATCCGACACTTGGGCCATTAAATCGGCTATGGCCGCTTCATTCTTCACAAGGTCCTCTATCCGCTGGCTCCGTCAGCTGAGGAAACACGTCCCGCATCAATGTGAGAGCACACCAAGACATAGCGAAGCTGGTGGCCGTGGCCGAGTTCTCGGCTGACGCCACCTACCAATCGGTAAAGTTCTCTTCCAGGGCCATCACGTCGCATGTCACAGCTCGCTGCCTGCTGTGGCTCAAGCACTGGCAGGCGGATGTTAAAAACAAGGTCAAGCTGGCCACTGCTCCCATCAAGGAGACAAACTGGCCCGGCCTTGGAACCCCTGCTGGTCGAGGGCCGCAGCAAGAGGAAGTATCTGCCCTCCCTTTTTCGTAGGTCAGAGACAAGAGGCCCACAGCCCTTTCGGAGGGCTTCCCCGCCCCTTCTACCAACCTCCCTTCCCGCCCAGATACCCGAGGCCCCCTTCCTTCCGATCTCAGGATCGTTCGGACTCAGGCGACAGAAGCAGGCGCGGCGGCAACTATAAGAGGCCCTTTGGGGATCAGGAGGGAGGCCCTACCGCCGAACCAGATAGGGCTTCCTCCTCCCTCCCCATAGGCGGCCGCCTCTGCCACTTCGCCGCCCAATGGGACAAATCCACATCTGACGCATGGGTTAGGGACACCGTCAGGTTCGGTCTCGCCCTTGAGTTCGGTCCGCCCCTCTGATTGTTTCATCTCATCCCCACCTCAAGGGATCCCGCCAAACGTGCACTAATGGATGCAGCCATCCATCATCTGCTAGACATTCAGGCCATTCAACCCGTCCCACACCGGCTCAGAGGGACGGGGATTCTACTCCCATCTCTTTGTGGTGCCCAAGCATTCTGGGGATGGAGAGCCATATTAGACTTGAAGCGGCTCAACCGCCACCTTATCCAGCGCAAATTCAAAATGCACACCTTGCAATCGATTCTCTTGGGTACCAGGCGGGAGACTGGTTATCTTCCATAGATCTCTCGGAGGCATACCTCCATATTCCAATCAGGCCCTCTCACCACAAATTCCTCAGGTTCTGTTATAATAACCGTCACTATCAATACATGGCCCTACCCTTTGGACTGGCCTCGGCCCCAGGACCTTCACCAAGGTCCTTGCGGCCCTGGCGGCTCACCTCAGGAGCGTCCCCGTCCGCCTCCATTGCTACTTGGAGCGATATCCTTATTCTCTCCCCGTCCAAGTCCCAGGTAGTCAGGGATACCAGAGTCACCCTCTCCGCTCTACGGGCTACGGGTTCCTCGTCAATTGGCAAAAGAGCCAACTTACCCCATCCACCGAATCACCCACTTAGGAGCTATAATCGATTCGATTTCAGAAAAGGTCTTCCTCTCCTCGGAGAGGTTCCTCAACATTCAAACTCTGGTCAAACAGATTAGGCGATCAAGGAGGGTGACGTTACTTGACCTTTCTAAATTATTGGGTAAGATGGTGTCATGCATCTCAATTATTCCCTGGGCCCGTTTACACAGCAGATCCCTTCAGTGGTTCCTGCTCCCGTTCCAAAGATCCAGAAGGAGCAACTCGAAGTCCAGAGTCAAGGTACCTCCAAGGGTCCTCACGTCTCTCCTCTGGTGGACCAACCCGCCATCAACAGGGGCCACCTCTTCACGGAACCTCAACGGCTTACCCTCACCACGGACGCCAGCCTATCCGGTTGGGCGCTCACGTCAACTCGCTCTCGGCTCAGGGCAAATGGTCGCCGATCGAGCAAAGATGCAGCATCAACTGGCTGGAGCTTCACGCCGTGCACCTGGCCCTGCGCAGCTTCCTCCCCCAGGTCCGCGGGCGTCACGTCCTCATTCTCACGGACAACGTCACGGCCAAGGCCCATATCAACAGGCAAAGGGCACCCAGTCTATTCAGTTGATGAGGAAGCCGGCGTCTTTGCCGTTGGGCAGAATCAAACCTCCTCTCACTAAAAGCCGAACACATCTCCGGAATCGCCAATATCCAGACGGACTGGCTGAGCAGGGCCACGGTGGACCAAGCAGAATGGCGACTCCATCCATCCCTATTCAGGGCGTCCAGAATACTCGGCCTGCCGGTAGTGGATCTCTTCGCTTCCCCGTCCAACACACAGCTTCCACGGTTTTTCTCCAGGTACCCGTCTCTCGGGTCGGAGAACCACAATGCCTACGCTGCCCATGGCCCCCAGGGCTCCTATATGCCTTCCCTCCACTGCCGTTAGTTCCCAGAGTCATTCAGAAACTCATACAGGAGAGAGCAGACCTTCTCCTGGTGGCTCCCTATTGGCCCAGGCGACCGTGGTTTGCGGACCTCCGCAATTTATCGGTAGCGCCCCCATGGCAGATCCCCGGACAGGGTCTCCCTCTCTCAGGGGCCCCTTCTGCATCCGGAGCCTCAATGGCTCCAGTTAGCCGTCTGGAGGTTGAACAGATCCGTTTGACTAGCGAGAAACTCTCCAGTCAAGTTATCGACACTATTTTGGCCGCTAGGCGACCCTCCACCACACGAATTTATGATGCCACTTGGAAGGGCTTTTGCAAGTGGTGTAGTGGGTCCCAGGTTGACCCCTCTCGCCTTCTATTGCGCAGGTCCTGGAATTCCTTCAAGAAGGCCTACGCAAAGGACTTGCACCTAACACCTTGAGACGGCAGGTCTCTGCCCTCTCTACCGTGGTCTCCTGTGATAACTACAGTTCCCTTTCTCATCACCCCGGGTTAGGTCTTTCCTTAGGGCGCCACCAACTTGTGCCCTCCGACCGTTCTGGTTCCCCACATGGGACCTAAATAAGGTCCTCGTTTAAGCTTACAAGACACCCGTTTGAGCCTTTGAGGAGTCCTCCCTTAAATTTCTAACTTTTAAGGTAGTTTTTCTAGTTGCTATCACTTCTGCTCGTCGTGTATCGGAAATAGCAGCATTGTCAGTCAGGAGCGATCTATGCGTGTTCCACGCTGATCGGGTGGTCCTTCGCCCGACCCCACTTTCTTACCCAAGGTTAACTCACCCTTCCACAGGTCACAGGAACTGGTCCTACCAATCTTTTGCCCCAGGCCCTCGAGGGAGAGGAGATCCTTTGGCACACCCTAGATGTTAGAAGGGCCTTGCGCATATACATTAAGCGCACTCAATCCCTGCGAAGATCAGAATCCCTCTTCCTTTCCTTTCAGCCCAGGACACTGGGACTCAAAGTCTCTCCCTCCACCATCAGTCGCTGGATCAGGCGACTATCGCCAGGTGCTACCTATCTCAATCTCTGCCCGCACCTGGTGGAATAACCGCTCATTCCACCAGGAGCGCAGCTACCTCGGCGGCTTGGCCCACGCAAGCCCCCATCGCTGACATTTGTTGGGCAGCCACCTGGGCCTCTCCGTCCCGTTCATCAGACATTACAAAATAGACATGTATGCCTCAGCGGAGGCCTCTTTTGGCAGCGAGTCCTACAGAAGGGTCATCAGTGACCCGGAGGGGCTTCCGGCCCAGACGGAGTCCCACCCGTGGGACAGCCAAGCTTTGGTATGTCCCAATCTCTGGATGCTCCGAGCGGCTCGAGGAGAATGGGCGTTGGTTCTTACCTGAATCGCCCCTTCTCGGCGACGCGAGGAGCATCCACCCTAGCTCCTCCGTCTGGTGGGGACTCTTGTTTCAGCCAAGGAGCCAATAGTTGATTAGAAGGAATTCATAACCTCTCTTCTCGTTATCGCAAAAAACTGGGGGAGCTGCGTGGAGTCACGTGAGGGGCGGAGCGTTTCCTCAGCTAAAGCTCAGCCTGCAAGAAGAGGACTCAGAAGCACATCCCAATCTCTGGATGCTCCAGGCGGCTCGCCGAGAAGGGCGTATCAGGTAAGAACCAACGCCCATTCTGTTCACTTGAAGGACCTAAAGTTTTGCATACAATTGTATCTTCATATCCCCAATTTACTTATGATACCTCCACAAATTTATTTATACATGTATCCATAAATACATTAACAACTAAGGACATATCCTTGTCTGTTTCCCTGATCAATATTGACTCATATATTAAGCATTCAATATATTTTTACATATTAGCACTTTTCATTTATATTCTTCTTTTTATATTTAGCACCCAACCATCAATTCCATATTTGCAGAAAATGTTCCACAATTCAAGTGTATTTATCCTACAATAAGTTTTCTTCCACATGTATAATACATTTGTCACTGACTGACTGAAGAATAAAAATCTTGTTTTATCATTCCCAGTTCAGCAAAAAACCATACTGTACTTCTTAAAATTTGATCACTGTACCTCTTATTAACCTGACTTTTTTCAGATATTTCTGCAATTAAATTATTTACACCTGAGGCTTATCATTTAAAAAAAAACTTTTATCACATTTATGACATAGAATCAAGACATAGTTATACTTTAAGTAAAATAATTAATTTCAGAAATCTACCCTAGATAAAATTAATAAGTAATTCCTTGAAGGAAAACAAGTTGTTAATAAAAAGCAACCAAAACCACATAATGCTTAAATGTGAGCACAGCAGCAAAATTATGAGACAAATTGGTATTTTATTGTAAATCTGTGTTTTACTGTGAAATAAAAGAGGTATGAAACTGAATGAACTTGATTCAGCTATGGAACTTCTTATAAGTCATTGATTTGCTACTATACATGAATTTGCAAATCCACATTTGAAAAACTTCTAAATACTGTTATCATTATCTCTTTCAAGAACAAATTCAAAATAAGTTTTGTCTGCTTGGTTATCAGTATTATAAATAGCATAGTGTTATGAATGTTTAATTCATTTCAAATAGCTCCAAGTATTGCATGCATCCATTTATACATCATCCATTTCAGAATTATTTCTGGTGCTGGTTTGTTTATATATACTCTCTTCTTGGAGCCATATCAGTGATATGCAAAAACTTCAAGGGATTGTACAAATTCTGACAATATATTATTACTTAAAATTCTGAGCAACTGTGTTTAGCTTTATGCATGCTAATTTTTTGAACAACAAATTAGCACAACCAGAGAAGTTATATAGACCAGGCATGATAGGTCATATGGAATAATAAAATGCTGAAGACAGAATTTGGCTGAAACCAATTTCCTTTGATAATTTTAATCAAAGGCTGTATTCTGAAATCTAGATGTGGTGATGTGATATGTAATAGTGCTGAGTGCTATTACATTTGCATTTTACAGGGGACAATATTTGCTTGCATTATTCCTTTGTTTCATATCCAAGTTAAAACTAAGATTATGATAAATATCTTCTTCAAATTTCCTTTATAGGGCAGCACAAATTACAGGAGTACATATTTTAAGCTGTCCATTTAGACAGATGGTTCTGATTGTATCAAATTAGTTACTGATGAGATATAGTATCATCCATTCAATTGGACCAAGGTCTTTTGATTTTTTGAGCTTATGAAGGTACATTTGTGCAATTGATTTTAGCCAGTCTTAAGAAACAAAAGTAACTTGCTAGAATTAGTCCAGAAGGCTCTTACAGTATCCTTGTTTGTGGTAAAAGCAACATAGGAAGAAGCACTGTGCTAATTCTTATGATGTAACAATGAGTGTAGAATACTTTTCTCAAGATTATTCACAAAGCAAAAGAATCAGCGAGTTTTATGGTTACATTTCAAGAACATCAACCAGATTACTTGCATGCATTTGTGTATGCCAGTAAAATAATTTGTTCACAACAATGCTGAAGGATTAGGCTGTGGAGACTATTCATAAGTATAAAAGCACAGGAGGTGACTTGAAGTAATTATACTCTCTAAGCGTAACACACCTCAAAGGGTTATTGCAGGGATAGAATGGAGAACCTCATAAAAACTCTTTAAAATACATGAATGCAATGTGGAATAGAAATCTAATAAACATATAGAATAAGTTTACCAGCATAAGAAGCATTGCCTTAAAATTAAGATTCAAAATTTAAGACTCAAAATTTTGTCAGAACAACCCTGCTGAGATGGGTCCCCAAACTGTTCAGCTCATCGATCCCTTTATGAAATTTCAGATTATTCCATCAACAAACATTACTGTATCTAATAGTACTTTGAATAATGAATGTCTTCAAGTGCTTGGAATCTCCTGCCAATCTACAGGAAGTAACGTTGAGAGCTATATTTCAATATAACTGCTTTTTTATTTATCTTCAATTTCCTTTCCTTTTGCAAATCTTGGGATAATTTCATTTAAGATCAACTTGAGACAAATAAATTTTTAGGATACTCTAACATAAGTAATGCTCTGAGAAACATATTGTAAGTCTTGGAGGACTTCTTGGGATCTAAAGCCTATGTCTCTTCCCCCCTCTCATTACCCTTATATAAGAACTTAATATGTCTCTCTTTCAAAAATACACTGGCTGAGTAAAATAGTAATACATATCTAGGAAGAATGTGATGCATGATAAGTCACAGTGGTTTGCAGTCTTCCTTACATGACCTCTGCAAATTGCCTACACCATCACTTAGTTTTCCTTGAATCATTTATTAACCTAGGGTGCTTTAGGGCAGTGCTGCATGTGCTAATCATCTTCCATTGGTGAGAGTGCCTAGGGGTGCTGACCAGGGTCCTGTTCAAAATTTATAGGCTAAATAGGATTCCTGCAGTTCATCTTTGTTTTGTTGAAGGTCTCTGTCAACAAGATTTCTTTCATTTGTCTGCCTATGTCAAGAAGTATAATTGATACTGAGAGTTGTTGTATGGCTCTTTAAATTGATAGTTCAAAGCAGACTTTGTCTAATCAAGATATCATCTATATGCTGGGATATTCTCTTTCCCAGAGGATCAATTAACCTGCATTAGCTAGTACATCTTTTGCCTTTTTATTTATTTAGTCATTAATTTTGCTTTTTATCTGAAAAAAATCTATAAATATTTTATATCACTCTCTTTTTTGCTAAAAATATTGAGACAATATACAGTTTTTACAAATTCCAAAACTCATGTATAAAAACACATGAAAGAAACATTTAAACAATAAAACTCACTAACGATAATTTACTTTTTGGGTAAAAGTAACCTTTATTATTCAACTAAGCTATAGAAAAGCTGGCAATAGTACCTTGACTCAACAGTCAGATTCAACGGATAAAATTGGGTAATGAGATGTATCTTTTGAATCTATTTGCAGATGATATAGTTCTGGTTTTCTCAAATACTTCCCATTCAGATAACTATATTAAGAAAGAGGAATTTGTGGAAGTGTCAGCACTATCAATTAATTTTCACAAATCAGATCTGATCTGTTTTCATATGCCCTTCAAAACGTAATAAGAAATCTCTACAGATTTGTGGATTCTAGTAGAACATAAATCTTTAAAATATTTAGGTATCGTTATTACTAAAATATTAATATTTTACTAACAATTATATAACAGCTTGGGAGAAATTATACAAGAAGATGAAAAAAATTGGGCTTCAAAATATTTCAATATTTTGGGGTGAATTGCAGTGGAAAAAAT
Source organism: Notechis scutatus (assembly GCF_049901735.1). Classification (NCBI taxonomy): domain Eukaryota; kingdom Metazoa; phylum Chordata; class Lepidosauria; order Squamata; family Elapidae; genus Notechis; species Notechis scutatus. The sequence continues at coordinate 40,340,033 of NC_142011.1, read as the reverse complement.
CCTTGCTCAGCTCAATATCTTGTTTCAATACCTTCCATGAAAATTCTAGCACAGGCTTTAAGATATTGACAAAACAATGAGCTTTTTTACTTTCATTAAAAAAGAAAAGAAAGAAGAAAAAGAAAAGATTCATTTCAGCTTCAATGCTAGAACTGCAGCAAAAGATTATACATTGCTGGCACTCCAGTTAGATTGGGGCGTATATATCAAAATTAGGCTTCATTTCCACTTTCACAGAGATGTCTTCAGTTCACCATGCTTCCCCCATAATTCTTATTCGGTGTACAAATAAGAGGGGAGAAGGTCTAGTCTGCAAGCGATAGAGCTCAGAACTCTGCCATTTCCTCAGGAATACGAGGCTCAAATTCTTCCCAGATGATAACATAAGGTGTTGCCCAATCACCTCATCAATTCTGTACAGACAGCTTCTTTTCTTCCTATAACTTTATTAAAATTTGAAACCAATTCCAAGGGGAACTGGGTGATTTTTTATCCACGAGTTGCTCTACTAACATTTTACAGCAGCCCTCCAAATGATTTTTGATACATCTTTCTCTAAAATGGCCCAGGTTTTTAAAGAAGGTCACCAGATGGCACTCCACAGGCGCTATAGTATTAATGCTTTTTTAACAGAGATCTAAGTGCTTCAATGCATATATGCTTGTCTGTTGTGCTTTCAGCAGGTATTTTTGAAGTGAACAATCAGAAGTGACATTGGGTAATGTAGGCTAAATAAAAAAGGAAAAAGATCTTAAAACTGACAGTCTTTCCCAGTGTGGTGCACTTCAGGTTCCTTGAATTTCAGTTGCCATAATTCAGCACAGTGGGAGTTGAAGTTTTATATTTCTTAAGACACTTCATTAGGGAAAACAGTTATAATAGTGGCATAGAGCAGCAAGGTTCAAAACAATAGGATTTTTACCACCTTAACATTGTCGGAGCAGCTGTCCAAAATTCAATTAAAATAGCAATAAAATATTAATACAAAATTAACAATATAATTCAGATAAACACCAGTTACAATAGCAATAGAAACAGTAAAATTGTACCAGCACTAATACAAGGGTAAAATAATGTTGCTCATTAAGTACCTGACTAAATAAACATACATAAATCAAATGTATGATGCTAAAAGTTCTCTCCTTCCATTCAAGCCTAGGAAATAATCTCAGAGATTTCCAAAGCTCCTGTGATAACCAGCTCATTTCCCTGGATGTGCTTTTTGTTGGGATAGTATAAGAGAGAGCTGTTGATTACAGATGCTAAATATCAATGTCTGTGTTGTACAGATATACTTCCTTTGTGGAACCTATCTCACCCTCATGCATTCAAGAATTCTCCAGATTTCTGCATTATGTCAGGTATATTAATTTTATGTTTCCTTGTTCCACCTTCTAGCTTTCTTTTGTCCAAAATCACATTAACCTTTTTATGTTATCAACTTAAAGTGATACAGGTAGTCCTCAATTTATGATCCCAATTGGGACTAGAACGTCTGATGCGATGCGGTCAATAAGTGGGTCATCATGTGATTGTGCTTGATTTTACGACTTTTTTTCCTGTAATTATGAAGCAAATATGTCTTTCACATTGACTCTGCCTGTTGGAAGCCAGGTGGAAGGTCACAAATTGTGGTCATGAGGAACACTGCAACCCTCATAAATACATGCAGGTATAAAGTGCCCAGGTTGCGATCACATGGCTGCAAGAATGTTGCAATGATCAAAAGTTTGAATGCCAGCCATAAGTCAGACTATAATATATATAATCATTAGTCCTGGGCTCACGCACATATACACGCACGTATGCATGCAGACACATACTCTCTCACACACAGATATGTTTGAAAAGATTTCTATTGCTAAAGAATTTCCTGTTGCTAGAGGAATTCCTACTGTGAAGGAAATTCTGAGATGGGAAAGGAAAAATTGTGATGCCAAAATATTGGGCTCCCCAACTGTGCTTCATATTGGTATAATTCACTAAAAGACTTATATTTTATTAGCTTCACAATGTTCCCCCTTAATTGTACAGAGATATTGTATGTTTTAACCAAGCAAATTACTATGTCACCCTTGTTTAGTGTCTTCTTAAAATGCTGAGTCAGAGCCTGTAATTCTTGGATTGCTAGTTTATATTTGGGAGATAAATAATGATGCAAAGTATGCTTTTCAAAACAAATCTTTCATTTGTATCTTGATATAACTATATTTGTCTGCTGTAAGCAGGAATTAATGGGAAAACAGGAGCGTAAAATAGGGTGTATATCCACAAACCTAGCAGCCTTTCTCTTTTGTTGTCGTTCTGTGCATCTAAAACAATTGCACTGGCATCCAGAAACCTTTCAGGCAGTTTTCTGTGACACGTAGAAGCTCCCTGAAACCAACAAGAAAGAGTAATAGGTTCATAATAAATACCTTTTTTTAAAAAAAGAAATAAACCATTAGAGAAACCCAGTTCATGTTTTGATCAGAAAGAGCTGTGAGTTGGCTCTGTGTCCAGTTGGGAATCTATATCATTACAAGCAACATGCACTTGCTTTCTGTCTCAGTGTTAATAAATTCAAATTGGGCATTAAAATTTTATAGCTTCTGTAGTTCTTCAGACTCTGCTAAATCCCAGCAGGTAATATGCAAGATTGTGAAGCTGTCATTTCCCCCATCCCTGGTAAATTGTGTTTGCATTGGACAGGTTTGTTTCTCTGCTTGCTGTTCTTTGCATTTCTTGGTCATTTCTTAGTTAAAGATCACAATTTGAAAAACGGAAATAAGTGGCTTGTGGCTTGTTTCTCAAGTGCCATAGACAGCAGCTCTGTTTGCCAACCTACAGATATTAAAATGTGGAAATAAAATCGGAAACTTTTTCTCCTAATGCCTTTTTAAACGTATTCAAATCATTTTAAAAGAATTTGAAATAAAATCCCAAACTGACTTCTGAATATTCTATAATTGATGGATTTTATGGATGGTATCAGATAGGAACAGAGCATTGTAATTCCTCTAGGCATTGGACAAACTCATCTGAAAGAATGATTTCTTTCTGCAGGTGAAATTACACTTATTTTAATAAGAGAGGGACTTACTCCTTCCTTGTTCATGAATTTCTTTTTTCTCTTAATCTAGAGGTTAATGATCCATTCTTGTCTTTCACAAGGTTTCAAAGTATCAAGAATGGAGTAGCTGTATCATTTATTTATTTCTGTATAATTTATACAAGTTAATGTATATATTTCAATTCTCCACAAAGTTTTCTAAAAATAATGGCAAAACTTCAGGCTTCTTTTATCATATTGTATCATAATGTCTGTATATTTTAATTTCACTGATTATTCTATTTCTCACTCACTGAAACAGTCCATTCTCATGCCTATAATTGCACACAGATCTTGTAGGTGCAGCTAATCTTCATGTACTGTGCCCTAACTGCTGTTTTCAGTTTTTCATTTATTTATTAGGAAAGGACTCCAGCTGTTTTTCATTTACCACTGTTCTTTTTTGTGTGTGTCATCTGACTTTTCTTGGTTATGTCATTGAGAGTTCTTTTGATCTGGCTTTAGAGATAGATAGTTCTCTAGCCACACCTTTAAAACTTATCTGACCTAACTTTCTAGTCAGTTTCTCCCTAGTATGTTTGGGAACAACTCAATTGATTTTTCTACCAATAGGTTATTCAGTAAACTCGGTTAACTTCATTGGAAATCAGTTGTTTAAAGTACATACATTTCCACAGGCAAACAGAAATACCATTGTTTCCTATTGGTAGAAGTGTAAAACAGAGATATTTTATGCAAAATAATATCACTCATAAACCTTCTTCAACATATACATAAAGTAAGCATGGATTTGTTTGCCATGAACTCGATATAAGGATGGCTGAATAAAAGAATAGGTGGTGGATGGAATATTGGGTTGGGGAAAGAGAAGAAGGAACATAAAGTAAAAATTGATACATATATAGAAATCTGGCCTGCAATATTTTATGAAAAAGTTTATAAGATAGTTTAAGGCTTTCAATATTTGCAAATTACTTTTCAGTTCTCCAATGAAAAAAATGTAAACTGATGCTTTTTTAATTTTTAGATGCCCTAATGTTTCCCCTACTTTTCAAACACCAAGTCTACCTGAGATTGGCCAATGCACAGACAGTAGCTGTAAAGTCCCAATAGGAGGTAAGTATAGCAGTTGCTTAAACACTTATCTAGTTATGGGATTTGTAGTGGTGGGAAATGCGTGACACAAAAATGGGAGAATTGAATGAATCTTGATCATAGAAAGAAATGGGAAATAGTTGTGGATGTTCCACCACTGGAGGTTTTTAAGAAGAAATTGGACAGTCATTTATCTGGAATGGTATAGGATCTCCTCCTTGAATAGGGGGTAAGACTAAAAGACCTCCAAGGTTCCTTCCACTGTTATTTTGTAATTCTGTAATTAATGGAAGAGGCAGGATTGTGAAATAGTCAACTGTAGTTATCTCATCCCTGTATCTTTGCTGAGCTAGTCTAGGCTGGGTTGCATATATTTATTCTGCCTGTCTGCCTGCCTATCTACCTACCTACCTATCTATCTATTTATCAAAAATAAATGAATTTCAGTGCTTATTTTTTTTATACAAAGAACAAAGCCAATTTGCTCTCTTTTCCCACTGAGAGTGAGACTGACTCTTGAAATGGAGAAAAATAAAAGTTCTGATAAGCTGTTATTTGGAATTGGAATACTAAAGACCCTACTATTACTCAGAATAAATATGTTCCCTTTCCCCAAGCCATGCTTAGAAAGTTATAAATAGAACAACGTTTTTAGTGTTCTTGGATAGGCCATTATGCAGATACTCACAACTGTAACAGAACTATAGTATGTTGTATCAGGTTTGGGATCATTTCAGCCATTGTTATTTGTGGACTATATGAAGTTATAGTTTGCAGTGGAAATGTATGAATTGCATGGCCCAGAGAACATTTAATATTTAGGACCACTCCAGATCATCTAATGTCTTATTTTCTAAATTAGATACAGTTGCAGAAGTACCATATCATTATTGCATTCAACTGTTTCACATTGGTCAAATGAATTTTGCTTTCTTTTCTTGATAGAGAGTACTTCATAGGTCCGAGGGCAATAAGCGTAGGGGTTAGACAAGATTAGAAAAGATCCAAATTCTAATCAGTCTTCAGCATGAAACAGCTTTTTTCTGTAAGGGTCATACACTCTTATTACTTAATGTTTAAATGGTTTCCTCTTATGTCTATTTTTATTTATTTTAAGCATTTTATAAATATAATATAATGCTTTCACATTAATAAATGGATTTCTGTCTTTTTAAAGTTATACCCTCCTTTGTGAGAATGATATGGTGACATTTTGTGCTGCATATAGTGAAGCTACTATCTGTATTTTCTCAGAGATGGCTGTCATTCAGTTTGGCTTTAATCAATCTAACTGTATGATTAGAAGCAGGAGAAGTAAAGTTGAAGTTGCACCATGTCTCTAAATCATTGAGCTGTTCCATATCTATGTTTGCATGTGTGTATGCAGACATATAATGGGAATAAAACTTTTCTGTAGAAAAATGTGAGCTTGGATATTCCTCATGTTCCTATTGTTAGAATTCTGTTTAGAGGACTGTTTTATTTTTCACTAGCACAAGCATCTAAATAGTTTTTTATACAAATCATTGAAGGACCTGGTGTTCTAAAAATCTGCATCCTGCCAGTGGGATTTCTTGCTGATTCAGAAGTTATTTCACAGGCAAAAAGTTATATTAGGATAACATATTTGTAACTTGTCATTAGGAAAGATTGTAACATAGAAATGCTGAAATATAATTTCATTGTTTGTAGAAAGAACAGTCTGATCAAATCTTATAATCGTGAATCTTCTTTTCCTACTTTCTGACCCAAAGTTCTCTATCCCCAATATAAGGCATTTTAATTTATTTCCTTTTTTTTTTGCATGGCAGAATGAGTGAAAGGAACGTCCAAAGTTTGAGCAAAGGAGTATTGGTGCTCTCTCTCTGCCTTATAATGCTTTGGGGAAGACTGACACTGGCCTCATCATATCACAGAAGCCATTCAGGTAAGTCAAATTATTTCTTTTATTGTAAATCTGCAGTGTTTAATAGAACATTGTACTTCATTTTTTCTCGTTCTGCTGCCTTCTAGAGATATTGCAACTACAGATGTCAGTAGTGTTAATTTGCTTTATTAACAATCAATGGGTTAGGAAGACTGGAAATTACAATAGCTATGCATCTACAGATGGAGGTAAACCACTAAGTTTGTCTGTACTTATGGTAGCTTTTGACTATCTATATCAGTGTGGTATTCTATTAATCTGGCTTAGTATAGGTTCTGTGTGTAGTGTCATGGTAGACTCTTGGTTGAATTTTCCCAAAGGATGAAAATATAATGTTGAGATGTACAATATGCTATGCTGAAAAATATGCTCTGCTGTGAAAAACGTACATATATAGGATACACTCATCATTATAACATTTCTTACTCACATTTCCTTCTCTCAGAATGAAAAAAGGTATGCATGTTTTTTTAAAAAAATCATTGATGGTTTATGTGCCATGAAGTTGTTTTCCACTTCTAATAACCCCATAGATATTCCCCATGATGATCTACTCCTAATCTGTTCTTACACATCTTCAAATGGTACAGGCTTTTGATAGTCACAGAGAAAGGAAACAGCCTGCTTTTCTCCTTGGTGTTAAAACATTTGTTTCTGAAGCAGAAGATTTCAGGCTCAGCCTTGGAGATCTTCTATTGATTGGAAGGATGCTAGTCAGAATTCCTGAAGAAACCCCTTAACAGATAGTACTTAGATGGATTAAGTACTTATTTCATGTAAGGTAGTTATCTGAATTTCCACATGAGTATGAATCATTTTGGGGGCCCACTTGTAAAACAAGCATATCATAAAAGCATTGCCATATGTACTTAGGACAGAGAGGTATAACCTGAGATGCCAGGACCAAATGTGTCCCCAGAAGACTTGAGTACAATTCTCAGAAGCCTCCAAATGTTGTTATCAACTCTAATTCTACACATGACAAAATGGAATATGATAATATGGCAGGAGAGGAGAATAATCCTTTTCACTATACTAATAAGTAGATTGTAATTTTATTTGTTTATTTATTTATAGGGCATATATGGCTGCCTATCCCATGTAATGATTATGTGGCTCACAACATTCTATGAAGACATGGTTAAAAACAAATATCTTTCTCCCCAGGTGTCAGACCAAGTGTCCTCACAGCTCAACCCACATCCTTGCCCAGTGCTTAGGGAAGATATAGCTTCCCCCCTCTGGGCATCTTCACAGCCCTCTGGAAGGCTAAGAGGGTAGGGCTTCCTCGGATGTTAGGGCAGAGGCTGTTCCAAAGGGCTAACTTATATACTCATATTATTTCACCCATCTCTTTCTGAGAGTTGCGTAATCCTGGTTCAGGATTTATTCAGGCAACCAACTGAATAAACATTGATGGGGAAAATCTAGTTTCTAGCTGAGTTCCTCTTTCATGTTTCCTGTTTTACAAATGTATGCTGCCTAAGGACTATTTCTGTCAAAACGCTTTCCCATACCATATGCTCTCAATATGAGCTGGGCTTTGAAAATGGACCATCAAGCCCTTTCGTTTCATTCAAGTCCATTTTCTTCCTTCAGGATATTCCTTCTGATACTAGTAATTAAAGGGAGATTTTGAGAGCCCCTTTGTAATAAAACCAAGTAATGTCAATTAGCCATTAGCTAAGCCCGGGATTTGCAAACAAGTAAAACAAAACAAAAAAGAAAATAGATATAAAATTTAAAGAGCAGTGCTATAAATTTTTAGTTTTTTACTGAAGTATAGGAATGGATCATTGCTTATGGTATGATCAGCATAAACCAGAAGTTTATAAGGGTGCTACTGATGATGGGCTAAACGTCAGGTATTTAGAGGATAAAAGCTGTATGGTGGAATTTTAATTATTCAAAAGTGAATACTTTTTTACATAATTATCAATAGTATTAATTTATCTTTTATGCTAAAAATATATTCTGCCATCCCTGAATTCTCTACCGTGACCTGCAAGGAGAGGAAGTTCAGGGATTAATAACTGCAGAGGATTCTGCCTGAACCTTGCTTTCCTGTGTGGCTTCCTGCAATTGGAAGCAATTAAAAATGAATAATCATCGAGAGCAATTAGGAAGATAGTTTTGTCCATAAGGGCAGGGGAGCCTTTTTGGTTTGCTTGCAGGTGCATAAATCCCATTGCTACTGTCTAGTGTGTATCCTGAAATGCGTTAGGAGTACTTAAAAAGTGGGCATATGGGGAGGGCAATTTAAAGGGAGCAGGAGATGGCAGAGGGAGGAAGAGATTGATCAGGAAAGGCATAATAAGTACCTGTCTGAAGAGAGAAAGAAAAAGCAAATGCTGCTTGAGTCTCAAAGGCATAACTACATTGTAGTCTTTTGAGTTGTAAATATAGTTCTGTCATTTTTCGTATACAAGCTATTTTCCAATTCTCATTTGAAAGCAAAGCCTCTCGCTTGATGAGAAAGAGCTGATGGAAATTGGGCTAAGAAATTCAGATTTGAATTCCAGTCATGTCTGTTGCATACTTGTATCTGCATAAAAGTGATACTTCTAAAGTAATTCTGCTTCAGTGCTTCTTTTCTTACCATAACACTTTAGATGCAGCAGAGCTTTTTAACAATAGAAGAACCTATGAACTCTGGTTTGGCTACATTTTTGGCTTTCTTATATGAGGTATTCTTCCAAACTGCTTTTGTGTTTAATGACCTCACGTCAGGAGGCCTGTTCACTTTTTGTGTGCTGTGAAAGACACAATGGTGTTGAAAAGATGTTTCAGGAGTTGTGCAATAGTTCTATATTTTCTTTGAAATGTATTAGCATATACTGCAATTACTAATGGGAGTACTTGGAAGTAGTTGCAAGAGAAGCTGGAGGCACTGATGATGTTGCACTATAAAATGTTTTTTTTTTAATCTCATCTCCATAAGTACCGTGTTTCTCCAACAATACGGCCTTCCCCAATAGGAAGACCCAGCATGTTTTCTAGGCATAAAATGAAATTAAGCCCTTCCCCCCAAATTTAGGCCTATTTTAAAACATGCGAAGTGGGGGGAAGGGCGGGGGGACTTGCCATTAGGAGCGCCCCATGGGCAGCCATTCCTCACCACCAGCTGCTCCTAATGGGTGATCATGGTGGAGCGTGGAGAGCTCCCTACTCCTGCCAAGCACCTTTGCTGCAGACCCGAGACCTTCAGTGCCTGCCGCTGTTGATTTCCCTTCTGCCCATGTCACCACCGTGTTTGGAGCTGCCACTTCCACGTTTGGAACATTGCCACTGTTTGGAGCACTGCCGCCATTTGGAGCTGCCGCTTCTGCATTTGGAGCTGCCGCTTCCGCATTTGCAGCTGCCGCTGCGTTTGGAGCACTGTCGCTGCGTTTGGAGTTGCCGCTTTCACGTTTGGAGCGCCGCCGCTATTTGGAGCACTGCCGCCGTTTGGAGCTGCCGTTTCTGCATTTGGAGCTGTCGCTGCATTTGGAGGACCGCCACTGTGTTTGGAGCTGCCGCTTCTGCGTTTGGAGCACCACCGCTGTTGGAGCGCTGCCACCGCTCCAAATGCACTCCAAATGGCAGCAGCGCTCCAAACGCGGTGGCAGCTGCAAACATGGCGGCGGTGCTCCAAACGGCAGCGGTGCTCCAAGCATGGAAGCGGCAGCTCCAAACGCGGTGGCAGCATGGGCAGAAAGGAAAGCAACAGCAGCAGGCACCGAAGGTCTTGGGTCTGCAGCAAAGGTGTTTAGCGAGAGTAGGGAGCTCTCTGCTCTCTTCCATGATCACCCATTTGGAGTGGCTGGTGGCGAGGCTGCCCATGGGGCACTTAGACGAGGATGCAAGGGGGGGTATTAAGTCACTCCCGAAAAGATGGCCTAGCCGTTTTTTTCAGGGCTCAAAAAAATATAAGACCTGGCCTTATTTTATGAGAAACATGGTAGGTGCAGGGAAGTCTTGCCTAGAAACTCATATCAGTCTTCTTAGGTATTTCCAAGGATGAATGGAATGAAATAAAATTAAAAGTATTGCTCAGGCATGCAATGCTGCAATGCATTTTCAAATGAGTATATTTACTCCTGTGGCTATGGCTTTCCAAGATGATGGTAGAACGGCATTCTGAAGATCCCAGTTTTCAGTAGTGATACCTACATTATATATAGGAAATTTATGTGCAAGGGAATCAGGATTTAAAGGTTGGGCAGTGATAATTCTCCCATACACACAATAGAAAGAAAATCTGTCTCTTTCTCTCTCTCTTCTTTCCTTACTTCCTAATTTATTGCCAGGTGCATATGAAGATATATTTCTATAATAATGTCTGGAATTACTTTAGCAAGATTATAATTTTGTTTATGACATACCGTTTCACTAAATTATTCCCTGCATGAAATTTGTCAAGGAATTCCTTGGAATAAGAGGCAACAATTTGATGTGGGGGAACATGATGCATGAGGCCAACGTATTTTAAGACAGAACAGAATTGTAATGTTAAAACAGTATAATAGTTCAACAATTTTTATTCCATCATATGGAATACACACACACTCTCTCTCTCTCTCCTGCTCAATATGAGTGAGACAGTTTATATAATACAAAGGTTAGTATATGTTGGATTTTAATAGTAAATCACAAATAGTTCTTAAATATGTGGATTTCTGCTACACACTAGTGTCTGAACATATAAAGACTGATTTGTACCTTAAGATTTTAATTTTTGTTCACCTGCAGTGTCTGCTGAATGTTCTATGAGTAAAATAGAGGTATGTGTGCATATGTGTCTATGTATGTGTATCTCTGAATATGTAATAAACATTTTCCTAGAAACTAAAGCAGCAAAAAAGGGCAACTACCTTTAAAAAGCCATTGTTAAACAATTTTAAATAAAAATAAAAAAATACTGCGATGAAGGCAATGATCACTAGCAGAATTTGCTGATTTGGACATTCTTGGCTTTCAAATTAATAATTAGTTGCCTTAATGAGTTTAAGGTTCAATTTTCTTGATGTGCTTATTTAAATGCAATTGTTTGCTGAAAGAAGCTGTAACATTAGCCTTTCTCTTTGCACTCCTTCAGTTTTGCCTAATAGATCCAAATTCAGAAAACAGATTCATAAAAAAGATTTAGAAAAAAAAATCCAATAGAAGAGGATATATGTAGATTGATGAGATGTCTGCAAGTGCAAGCAACAAGAATTACACAGTGCACACACACACACACACAGAATTTTTGAACAAAAATGCTTTAACTGAAAGATGATGCCTGAAGAAGTCATCCTGTCCCCTAATTCCCTCCTGCTTCAATTCTCACAAATTGATTTATAAAATCATTCAAAGTCAAAATATTGCTGAAAGTCAACTCATAATATACAATGGAGATGCTGTATGGACACTATGCTGGAGAAGAAAAGTATGAAAACATTGGTTGTCCCTCCTTTTCTTTTCCAACTCAGCTTGTTTGGTAAAACCCTAACTGGATAAATACATCTTTTAAGGAAAATGTGAAATAAAATATTTTCAAGTCTATATGTTAATTTTAGAGAAGAATTAAGGGATGCTATAAAGTAAGCATCACTGAGTCAAGATGGTGAAATGTCCTTCTTAACCTGGGTGGGTTTGCAGTTGTCCACACTTTTCTATCTCTATTTTCTATTCTCTACTTCTATGCATGTAAGTAGCCCTTAGGTTCTGTGTTTAAATATTGGATGCTCAAAATTTTGAAGACATAATCATGAACCATTTTTCAGAATAGCAACTATTCTCCATGGTGACAAGCACTAATGCATATACACTTCCAGGATTTTTGTTTTTATTAGTTCACTTTGTCAGAATATACATAAATGGTAATGGGATATACTTCGCTCTGTTGCATCCCTTTCTTCACTGCAGGAATATCAAACTAGTTTTACTATAAGGTGGGAGGTTTTTTTGCCCCCATATTATATTGTGCAGCAGCTTTCATCCATTTTGTTTATTCCAGGATCTGTAAGTAGAAAATATATGTGAAGTTGTCAGCTATTTTCAGTATTTTCTGGTGAAGGTATGGAATATATTTTACTATAAACATACCAATGTATAATGTATAACAAAGTGGCTTTACCACGAGCAGCTGTGGGACACTTTGATCACTGCATGATTCACCTTGTACCTGCTTACAGAGAAAAACTTAAAACCACGAAACCAACAATTAAATCAGTGAGGACTTGGATTGAGGAGGCAAAGCTAAAGCTACCGGCTTGCCTTGATTGCACTGATTGGAATGTTTTTGAAGACACCTCTGCAGACTTAGGTGAACTCACAAACACTATAACATCGTATGTCAGCTTCTGTGAACACCTATGTGTACTGACCAGGAACCTGCGAATATACAGTAACAATAAACCTTGGTTCACAGCTTAACTTAAGTAGCTACATCATTCCAAAGAGGAAGCCTACAGAAAAGGTGTTAGAATTCTGTACAATCAGGCCAGAAATGTATTAACCAGGGAGATCAGAGCAGCAAAAAAGAAGCTACTCTGAAAAGTTAAGGAATCAGTTCTCAACAAATGAACCAGCAAGCATGTGGAAAACTCCTAAAAATATCACCGGCTACAGCAAACCTCCTTCCCAGGCTGAAGGAAATTAAAAACTAGCAGATGACCTGAATGTGTTTTACTGCAGGTTTAAAAGGAAACTACAGCCACCTATCTCCACAATCCCCATCTCAGACACACCAGCAACAGCCAAGCTTCCTACAACTGATCCCATCTCAGTACTCCCAACAACAGCCAAACTTCCCACAACTGACCTCAACCATTTGGTTCACATCCTCTGGTGATCACAGAAAAAGACGTGCAAGATCTATTTCACAGACAAAAGCCAGGAAAAGCACCAGGCTCAGACAAGATAACTCCTTCTTGCTTAAAAGTCTGTGCTGGCCAGTTGGCCCCCATCTTCACCCAAATATTCAATAAATCACTAGAGATGTGCTATGTTCCTTCTTGCTTCAAACGCTCTACTATGATCCCAGTGCCAAAGAAGCCCTCCATCAGGGAACTGAATGACTACAGACCAGTTGCTTTAACATCTGTAGTTATGAAAACCTTTGACAGGCTAGTGCTGTCCCACCTAAACACCATCACGGATCCGCTGTTAGATCCCATGTAGTTTGCATACCGAGCCAATAGATCGACAAATGATGCTGTTAATATGGCTCTGCACTACATCCTACAACATCTTGAATCTCCAAAGATCTATGCAAGAGTCCTCTTTGTAGATTAGTTCAGTATTCAATACCATCATTCCAGACATTCTTCTAACTAAACTATACCAGTTAACGGTACCTGAACACACTTATAAGTGGATCATAAGCTTCCTAACAGACGAAACAGCAGGTGAAGCTAGGCAGAATCACATCTGATACCTCTATAATTAGCACAGCCCCCCCCGCAAGGCTGTGTGCTCTCTCCTCTTCTTCCTATATACCAATGACTGTATCTCAAATGATACATCTGTTAAACTACTGAAGTTTTCAGATGATACAACAGTGATTGAGTGATTGAGACAATGATGAATCCACATACAGATGGGAGGTTGAACAACTTGCCTCGTGGTATGACCGGAACAATCTGGAACTGAACACATTCAAAACCGTAGAAATGGTGGTAGGCTTTAGGAGAAACCCTCCCATACTACCACCTCTTACAATACTAGACAACACGGTTGTCAAAAAGAGGGCTGTGAAAATATTTACAGTCCCCTCACATCCTGCATATAAACTGTTTCAACTCCTACCCTCAAAACGACACTATAGAGCACTGCACAAGAACATTTTTCCCCGAATGCCATCACTCTACTAAACAAATAATTCCCTCAACACTATTCAACTATTTACTAAGTCTGCATTACTATTACTATTAAACTTCTCATTGTTCCTATCACCTATCTCCTCTCACTTGTGACTGTATGACTGTAACTTCATTACTTGTTTCCTTATGATTTATATTAACTGTTTCCTAGTATGATTTGATTGCTTATTTGAACCCTATGACAATCATTAAGTGCTATACCTTATGATTCTTGACAAATTTATTTTTTCTCTTTATGTACACTGAGAGCACATGCACCAAGACAAATTCCTTGTTTGTCTAATCACACTTGGCCAATGAAGAATTCATTCATTCATTCATTCATTCATTCATTAAGATTATTTTGATTAGAATTTGGAAGATTGGAAGAAAGTTCTGTTGAAAATTTATTTTCTTAACAATAACAAAAATTATTGATGATTGAAGTATAATATTTTGTCTCTTATGCAGGCATGTTTGTTTATGTATATTATACTTTGTCTTTATTATATTGTACACTAATTTTTCCATGCTATTCTTTATCTTTTATGTCCAAAAGTGTGTATGTTGTTCAATGGCCATATGAATTCAGCAGCAGAACTAGTAATAAAACCTTGATTTAAAGTGAATTTCCAGTTGTGAATACATAGAATAAAATAGAAAGGGCATATTTTTTACACACAATTGTGTCTCTGCATATACAGATCTGAATGGCTTTATGTAATAGCATCTTACCAGCATGACAGACATTCACTGAGTTATAAACTCATATAAACTGTGGTGAAAGAGATGAACAAAATTACCATTTTATAAAGGATTTGTAATGTACTGTGCAAAGCTGATATGAAAAGTTGATAACACTCTTTTTTTCTCTACTCTTAGTTAAGACATAGTAATGGCAAGCAATAAAACATTACTTGTTCCTCTGATAATCATTGAATATGTTCAAGCATAAATGAGTTTAAAACTTTAATTATTCATTGGATATTAGTAGTAGCAAGTGGAACACAGACTTCTTACTTGGCAATCAGCTTTGGAGAAACTTAGCAGTCTCTGATTTGAGAATTGATTATCAAGTAATTAAAAAACTGAATTCTGCCAAATATCAAATCCTAATATTGAGAGGATTAGATTGATTAGCAATGTCGTGGTTGAACTAAGAAAGAGAAGGAGATGTAATAGTGAGAATGTTTACAATTATATATTGGAAAGCAGTCTTCCCCGATTTTGTATCCTCTGACATGTTAGGCTACAACATATGCATACTCTAGCCAGCTAGTTGAAATAATGTGTTACAGTTGTGATAAATTCTATTCAGTCTAACACATTTGAAAACCCTAGCTATAAAGAAATGGAGAACCTGTCAGATCATCTCCTTTGGCCTGTGGGAATGGCCTTTGCCTTGTCTCTATGTTGCTGGCATTCAGTGCTTTTTTGTAGGTTGCTCCTGCTGTCATGTCGGAAACGCTAAGTCACTTTGGGTTGAAAGGATTAGACCAGGGGTATCAAATTCAATTTCATTGTGGATTGCATCAGGGTTGTGTTTGACCTCAGGGTCTGGAGTGGGGTGGCTGTGGTGGGTGTGGCCAGCTCGAAGTCACTCATGTTGGGGGCGCTTGTGGAGGCCCGAGTGTTCTGCCAGTGAAAATGGACTGCAGAGCTCCGTTTTTGGCTGCAATGGCCTCCTGCAACGCTCTGCCAGCAAAAACAAAGTTTGGCAAGGCTGCATGCGGCCCTCCCAAGCTCCGTTTTTGCTGGAAGAGGCACTGCAGGCCAATCCTTCATGGTTTCCAGAGTGGCCTGTGGGCCAGACCCAAGCTCCCTGTGGCCCAAGGGCCTTGAGTTTGATACCCCTGGATTAGACAGTGACATCACTGTTGCCCATTAATATGCCTGGGCATATTAATTGACCAGAAAAATGGTATCCATTTATCTACTTGAGATTACTTGCTTTTGAACTGTTAGGTGGGCAGGAGCTGGAGAGAATGATGGGAGTTCATCCCACCACAAAGCAGCATTTGGGTCATGAACACAGGCTAGCTGATTGTCAGCCTAGAGTTCTAACTGCCACTGCACTCCCATCTCTGCAGGTTTATTTGACTTGTATTTGGAGAAGACATGCTAACGTGTTTTAGCACATTTAACAGTGCTTCTGCACTACCTTGCACCAAGGAAGACATGAAACTTCTCCTGCCATTCAGTAGTTGGGCAATTCAAGTGGTAAATAAACAAGGAGCTATCCTGTCTTTTCTCTAGTCAAAAGCAAGAATAGCTCTGTTTTAAAGACCTTAAGGTATCACAGCTCTTTCCACTAGAAATAGAGATATTTATTCTATTTAACTTATAAATTCAACTAAGATTTAGCAACCACACATTACCTTGATACATGCATATAGATGGGGGATGTGGGGTTATGTCCAAAAATGCAGTGATATAACTGGTTAGGAGCACCTGGAAAATTTTGTGGAATTTTTTATGGATTAGGGAAAGAAATAGGTTTTAAGGTTTCAAGTGGACATGTTTTGCTTCACAGATATGTAACTTGCTATGGCAATTCTTTGCAAAACATACTTACAGTTGTTCATTTCATTTTAATATTTTAGCAATATTGCATGTTCTCGGGGGCTATAAAATGAGGATTTGAAAATTATATATGATGGTCTCACGCTGTAGAATGCCCAATATTGTAGATTGTAAATTGTAAAACTATTACATAACTATAACAGTTTGTTTTTCCAACTTCATCATTTTTTTTTGTCTGCTGCAACCCCTCCTCGTCATTTACTGTTTTCTTTTTAATTCCTTGTTTGGTTTGACCTTTGTGTCAATTTCAGATATTGTAGATGGATCAGCTCCCTTTTTTGTTACTTTTCTTTTATCTGTCCTACCATAAGACAACAAGATAAAAATTAGTTTGCCAGTTTGTACATGATGTAACTGGAATTAGGTAATACAGAATCATTCATCTATTTTATTTTTAAATATTTATGCAACATGCTAAATATGGGATGTGTTACTAAATGATTCCAGGGAAGCATGTTCCATCCATTCGAAGTCTCAGCAAGATCCTTCAGCTCACTGCATGATTTGCCATATATTTGCATACTTTACAAGTATTTCTGGCTCTGAGTTTGTCACTGCTATTTGTTTATGGATTTGTACTATTGATTTAAGGAGAGCTTGGGAGAAATAAGAATGGATTTTTATGTGAATGGGTTGGAATATATATTTGGCAGCAAGGTTCTGAGGAAAATCCTGTGTTCAGAAGTCTTCCACTTTTGTACCAGGTTCTAGCTGGTGATTTTTGGGGTTCCAGGAAATAAAACTTCTTATGCACAATAGCAATAGCACTTAGACTTATATACTGCTTTACAGTGCTTTACAGCCCTCTCTAAGCGGTTTACAGAGTCAGCATATTGCCCCCAACAATTTGGGTCCTCATTTTATCCACCTCGGAAGGAATGGAAGTTTGAGTCAACCTTGAGCCTGGTGGGATTTGAACTGCCAAATTGCAGGCAGCCAGTAGTCAGCAGAAATGGCCTGCAGTACAGCACTCTAACCACCATACCACAATATACTATAAATGAATGAACAATGAACAAAGGAAGGAAGGAAGGAATTAAGAAATGAAAGAATGAGTAATGATAGGGTATACATAATTTCAAGTAGGTTTGATTCTTGTTGACTGTATCTATGCAGCTTCTTTGATAATAGAATAGAAAGGGTTTCTGTTGCCTTCTCCCTAAGCTTTTTGTTTGTTTCTTTTCACTTTTGATTCTAACAAAAAAAATATTTGAATTTCCAGGTGGTCTCCCATTCAAAAACAAAGTTTGTTTTTCTTTCAGTGGCAGTCCAATTTCAACTAGTCTCAAAAAAGCTATCACATTTGAAAGTGTGATTTTTATAGAGCATGACAATTGTTTATATACATATTTATCTAAAAGGAAGATGATTCTGAATTTAAGGAAGACCAGATAGAAAACAGCATCCTTCTTTGTTATGATATTTTTAGTGAATCTGCTGACTTCACTATTTTATAGATAAATTACTTGGCAGAGATGGGAAACTACTATTCCTTTCAGGTAAATATGATATGGATAAAAGGAATATAGTAATGGATTTTAAGATCTCTATGCAGGTATAGAGCTATCTTTTATTTCAAGAAAGATTTCTGGATCAAATGGTTCTTGTTAAATGTTAAAATACATAAATCTTTATTTAAAGGAAAAACCTCGCCCACCTGGGACTGACTGTGCAGCTGTCTATGCAAAACTGAGCTGAAAGTTTGATTGACTTCAGAGATGACACAAAGGAGAGAAGAACACAGTATACTTCTCGTTGTAAAAATGAACATGCACATATTCCTATTCCTAAGGGAATTTAGGACATTCCTTAATTGAAGGCAGCTTCACAGAATTTTCAACTGATTAAAATATTTTTGTTTATTAGGGTTCTGTTACTTCATTAATCATTCATAATTATATTATCAGGACCAACTTGTGGGTGTTTTTGAGTACAGGGATATAGAAAGGAAGTTCTCTGGGAATTTACAATCTAATGGAAATCTGGAGTTTAGAGATGCAGTATTTACCATTTAACAAATCTGAATGGCATCACTATTTAAAAGACGCACTGACTGAGTTCAGCTGCTTGCTGCCTACACCATTTGTTCACATCACTACTACTCCTAGGCAGCAGTAATATATTCATTCTGAAAAACACAACATATTTGTTAGCTTCAAATGCAGGTTGGCTGGCAAGGCCATCTGATATGAAATATATTAGAAAAAGGAGGAAGCAGCTGTGTATATAGTAGACCTGATATACTATTGTGCCTTTCAATCTTAAAACCACTGATTAATAAAAAACAACAACCAAGTTTTATTCTGGGCTTAAGCTTTATTGCCTTTGGTTAATTGGTTTGTTTGCCAAAGTAAAACAACCGTGCAGTCTTTTCTGTTTGACCTGGACTATATAGTGTAGGCAGCCTTTTTGTGATCAGAAACTGCACTGTGAATATAAGTGTAAATGTGTGTGAGAGAGGTGATCAGCCCAAACCAATTGACTGCAGGCTAAAAATTGCTTCATTGAAAGTTATGGATCGTAATCTATCATGCTGTAGGTTAGTGCTTAAATGTTTTTCATGCTTTCAACCTAGTATAAGAGATAATAATTGAGCTAAAGTCACCCAGACAACTTTATTGCCTAAAAGAGAATTAGAACTTGGGTCTGTCAACTCCTAGTTCAGCATCTTAACTACTATGACATCCTGGTGTGTGTGTGTGTGTGTACATTGATAATGTTCCATCAAGTTGGTGTCCACTCTTAGCATCTATACTAATATATTTTTATTCATATACACACTTATACTTAGTCCCTTAAAGGCCATAGTGGATGAAGAAGCTATGTTATCATGGACAGTCTATGCTGGATTCATGTGCCACCAAATCACTCAAACATATGATTACTTATACAATAAGCACAATAACTGGCCATTGCTGCTCTCAGAGCTTGGTTGTTTTATTGCAGGCATTTCATTATTCAAACTAGGTAACATCATTGGGTAATAAAACATTTGCAAGAAAACAACTAAGCTCAGGAGGATCCCTTATTTCAACCTTGAGCTACAAATGTTTTCCTTTATTAATAAGCACAATAAAACAACCACAAAAATTACAGTTAAAATGTCTAGAGTGATGACTGATTTAAATACAGGTAGTCCTTGACTTATAACCACAGTGGAGCCCAAAATTTCTGTTGCTGAGACATTTGTTAAGTGAGTTTACTGCATTTTAAAGCCTGTCTTGCCAAGTTATTAAGTGAATCACTGCAGTTGCTAAGCTAGTAGTATGGTGGTTAAGTGAATCTGGCTTCTCTATTGACTTTGCTTGTCAAAAGATCACAAAAGGTGACCCCTAGGACCTCACAATACCATCATAAACGTGAGTCAGTTGTCAAGTGGCTGAATTTGATCATGTGACCCTGGGGATATTGCTGGGATCGTAAGTGTGAAAAATTATAATAAATCACACTTTTCAATGTCATTGTAACTTCAGATGTTCATTAAATGAACTGTTGTAAGTTGAGGACTACTTGAATTCTTGGAAATAATATTTGATATATTTGTACTAAAATCTAAAATGTGCATATCATATAACAATAACGTGTCCGTATTAACAATAAAATACCCAGAATAATGATATGTATTTGAGACAAGATGTCACAAGAGACTCAGTTTCTCAGTGCTTCAGCCATTATGGAGAATCAAGACTGATAACCAGTTTAAGTCGTTAAGCTACTTTTTAATATATTCCTAGTGGTAAACACAAGCAAGGCTGCTGCATTTTTGCACCAACATTGGTTTTCAGGTATTCTTCAAAGACAGCTCATGTAGAGTTTTGCTGTAATTGAGCTGTGTAATGAAAAGAGCTTAAGATAAACTCCAAATCTCAACAAATAAATGCTCTGTCTTACATATTGGTAAAAAAAATCAGAAAATAAAATACAAGCTGTATAGTCAAGATCTTGTTGATGACCCAAGCTCTGTAAAGGACCTGGGAATACTCACCTCTAATGATCTAAGTGCTAGAGCTCACTGCAACTACATAGCCAAAAGGCATTAAGAGTTGTTAACCTAATCCTACGTTGCTTTTTCTCTGGTAATATCTCACTACTAACCAGAGCATACAAAACATTTGCTAGACCAATACTCGAATACAGTTCATCAGTCTGGAATCCTTATCACGTATGTGATATTAACACAATTGAGAAAGTCCAGAAGTATTTCACAAGAAGAGTTCTCCACTCTTCTACCCGTTATAGAATACCTTACGCCACCAGACTCGAAATTCTAAAACTAGAAAACCTCGAATTACGCCGTCTTGGTCCGACTTAAGCATGGTATATAAAATCATACATTGCAATGTCCTACCTGTCAATGAATACTTCAGCTTTAACCATAACAACACAAGAGCACACAACAGATACAAACTCAAAGTAAACCGCACCAAACTTGATTGCAAGAAATACGACTTCAGCAATAGAGTGGTCAATGTCTGGAATACTCTACCCGACTCTGTAGTCTCTTCCCCAAACCCCAAAAACTTTAACCTTAGACTGTCTACTATTGACCTCACCCCTTTCCTAAGAGGTCTGTAGGGGCGTGCATAAAGCGCACCAACGTGCCTACCGTCCCTGTCCTATTGTTTCTCTTATTCTTTTATTTTTCTTATATGTACCCATTTCATATATTCACAACTTTGTATACACTTGTACTTATTATCTTGTAAACAATTGACAAATCAAATAAATAAATAAATAAATAAATAAATATCATTGTGGGATCTTTGCCCTCCAAATGGCAGCAAGCTGACCACAGCTTCTCTCTGCCCATTCAGCAGTACCTATGAGGCCAGGGCAATCAAACAAACCTTTTGAAATATCTGAAAAAGTTATTTGAGAATTTTAAGTCCAGTGGGAGATTTAGAAACCATGTTCTTTCATTCCCAAGCAAAAATTATTTCCATGGGTTGCTATAATAGGGAAGAACTACTTGTGTTGCCCACCCCTAATAGTGAGAGAGCTGATCTGAATTTGGCTAACAATCTAATTTAATTTAGTAATTTAATATGTTAATATATATACATTATACCTGAAGATTAAGAAGTCCGATAACAGGAAAATTAAAGAGGATTCTGTCTCACAGGAGGAATAAAGATAAATTCTATCACTTGATTCTTGAATTACAGATGACTTCTATTAAATAGCTTGAAAAAGAAACTCCTTAAAACTGAATCTGCAAACAGCATCTGACAGGACAAGAACTGCTGGTTGTTCAGAAACCATTTGGCTATTGTTTGTTTCTGATTATTACTTTGGACAGGGCAGCACTCCTCTGGAAAGGGCAGCACCAACTTGGGGCAGTCTTCCCAATTAGGCAAGTGGGGGTCATGGGTGGGAAAGCTTTGCCCAGTTTGACTCTACCTGAAGCATGAAGTGCAAGCAATTGTGTCTGATTCTTGGAGACTGCCTGGACAAATCCCTGTAGTTTTCTTGGCAAGGTTTTTCAGAAGTGGCTTGCCATTGCCTCTTTCCTAGGGCTGAGAGAAAGTGGTTGATCCAAGATTACCTGGTCAGCTTTGTGCCCAAGGCAGGACTACAATACATGATCTCCTAGATCAGGGGTGTCCAACCTTGGCAACTTTAAGACTTGTGGACTTCAACTCCCAGAGTTCCTCAGCCAGCTTTGCTGTCCTAGATTCTAGTTTGATGCCTTAATTACTATATCAACCTGGCTCATTACTTTCAGGACAGACTACTACAATGTGCTGTATTAAGACTGCCTTTGAAGACTACTCCTAAGCCATAATTGATGCACAATGCAGCACACTTTGGGTACACTTTGACACTCCATTTATTTATCACACAATAATTGATTTGAAATCACCAGTCCATTCCTGCTTGTACTTTCAAATAAAATATTTTACCATCTATTCTTACTTTTGAGTTCTACCAAAAGGTTAAATATTAATGACTCTCAATATCAAAATCTAATCTATGCCCCAGTATGCCTAAACATTTCTTGCAACATGCAGTAGCTTTTCTACTGTATGTTTATCCAAGCAAGTTGGCTCTGATGAAAATTAATAATTTTTCACTAAAGCCCATAAAGAGTGACATTTTACAAATAATTTTCTAAATAATTTTCTGATCTGACAAAATAATTTATTTGGGATTAAACTTGGGATCCTTCTGAAGACAAATCAAGCAAGGAACTATGTTAATTTTCACAGCATAAATTTTGCCCCACAAAATTGACTATTAACTTCCAAATCAATATTTTTAAATGTTTTGACATGTTTATTTTCACATATTTAGAAATATTTTAAAAAATATAAAGTCTCAAATATTTAAAATAATCAGTAGAAGTCACAAAACCAAACACTTTACATATTTATGTTGATACAATGTATTATTATCAAACCTAAAGAAAGTAAGATTGAATTATCTCTCTCTTTGTTTTATACACAAATACAAATACTTCATTTTTATTTTTATTTGTCTGTGACATTTCATAAACTGGTACAGTAACATCAACGGTCAGTAGTTTCCTGACTACTGACATATACAGTAAATGCACATATTGGACATTATATTTTATACTAATCTACTCCTCTTCTCTTTTGGGTTTATGCATCAGAAGTCATCTTATTTGCACAGGAAAATATCCACCATGAAATTCATTTCATAATATGGAAATGGATTTTTGTTTTCATTTCTTAGGGGCTTTGTCGCCTATGTGTTTTCTGAACAATTTTTTCACTGAGTGATTAGAGAAGTCATTCATATCTGTGGAGAGATAGCTAACGTCCAGATGAGGACATAAAAATGTGTTTAACTGCTCCTTTTTAAAGGTCATCTGGATTAGGACAGGGCTTTAATTTTATTTGTATATCCAGGATTCATGTGCTCTCTTCTTTTACAACGTATATATGCTTCTGCAAGATAAGTTTTCCTTTTAAAAAAGATAGGGGAAACCAGGAGGGAAAATAACAGCTAAACTGGAGTGAAAAGCATGGCACACAGGGCAGGAAATTGTCCCCAGCTCTCTCACGGTTTCCCGCTGCTCAGCATTAAGCACTTGCTCTGATTTGCCTTCTCAGACAGAACTGATAAACATTTTCTTCCAGCTCAGCAAGAAAAAAAAGAGGGGAGGTTTCAGGGAGAGACTCCTATCATTCTCATTATGCATCCACTGTAAAGCAGGTTTTTTTTTTCTTTCCACAGATACTTGGTATGAAATAAAAGCCCTAAGCAGATCCTTGGACCTTTGTCAGCTGGCATTAGCTGACATGATGGGGATAGCTGTAAATCTGTATATTGCCATTATCATACATTCTCCCAAAGCATAACTATGAATTTATTCAGCCATAGCAAGACTCTCTCTCTCTCTCTCTCTCTCTCTCTCTCTCTCTCTCTCTCTGTGTGTGTGTGTGTGTGTAGATATTTTGTGCATGTAAAATCCTATTTTTGTTTTTAATGTGGTGTTTAGAGGCCAATGTAAATTCCTTTTGTCTGCATTTTCATATCATGACAACCACAAGCCCTGACTTAATTGTTTTGAATTATTGAATAATATTATTTAAAAGGTGGAAATAGTGTTTTTACATGCTACACAAAGAATATCATCTTAAACACAAATTGGTGTAAATTTAGGACATGTGTGGGTTGAAATATGGGCAGGAAGAAAGTGAAGGGAATTCCACGGCATGATGGATGTCTACTCACATAACAATAGAGGTAGATCAATACATAGATCCATTTACCTGCAGAGTTCCTGCTTCTGTGTCAAAGGCCCATTAACCTATGAATTCTAAGCCTTCAAATATTCAGTCAAAAGCCTTGAGGGAAAATGCTAAGGCCAATCTAACCTGGACCTGGGGATGGTTGAAATAGAATCCCACATATTCAAAGAATCTGAGGTGAGGAGAATATTTGCCAAGTACATATAATTGAATATATTCAGCAAGTGGTTGGCCTGGACAAATGTTATAAACCATGATGACATTTTGTAATGTCATCACAATTATGACTTTAATAATATAGTTTGCATCAAATATAGATACTATTGGGATGCATGTCAGGTCACTTGCCCTGCTTCCTGGATGCTCATGCTTGTCAGTCTATCCAGATCAGGGGTTTCCAATCGTTTGGACTTCAGGGACCACCAAATTCATAATTTTAAATCCTGCAGACCACTAATATGAATCCGCTCGCTGAAGCACCTGGACTATGGGATGGGGTCCTTCAGGCGCTTAGCTTGTCTGCCTGTTTCTGCAACCTTAAATACTCAGAGTCATTTGAATCCATTTCCCACAGAAAACAAAACAACGAGATCTCTCATCTCTCTTTTTCTCTCTCTCTCATCTCTCTCTCTTTCCCTCCCTCCCTCCTCTCTCCCTTTCTCCCTCTTTCTCTCTCTCTCTCTCTCTCTTTCCCTCCCCGCTCTTTCTCCCCCCCTCTCTGTCCCCAAGGGTGAGGGTGGGGGGAAAGGAACCACAGTCCAATTAAGTCTTCCCCAGCTATTGGGAAATTCACTCTGAACTGGTGTTGCCTCCTGCCGCCTGCCTCTACACATCAAGGAGGCCGAGTGGCTGCCAGCGATGCCCTCAGGTGAAGATGTTGTGAGGAGGAGGCTCAACCTCTCCCCTCAGGAACGCAAAGTGCTTGCCGCCCCTCGGGCACCTGCCAAGCCTCCTTCCCACTGGGCATGTGAGCTCTTCTGGTGAGGAGAAAGAGAAGCACGGTGGGAGGAGGCTTGGTGGGTATCAGAGGGGTGGCGAATGTTTTGCAGTTCCTGAGGGGAGGGGTTGAGCCTCCCCCTCACAACATCTTCACCTGAGGGCATCGCTGGCAGCCGCTCGGTCTCCTCAATGCATGGAGGCAGATGGCAGGAGGCAACACTAGTTCAGAGGTTCCTTTCCCCCACCCCCACCCCCTCGCAGGCCAGGAAACACCTGGGAAGGGGTCCAATGCTGCAATCTGTGCATCAGTCCATCTGCCACCTGTATCACCCCTATTGCCCTATCTCCCCGCCAGCCATCTGGTTTTCAGCACGTGACTCATTGGCCTCAGGACATCAGATTCTCACCACCCAGCACCAGTTCAGAGGTTCTTTTTCCCCACCCCACCCTCTCGCAGGCCAGGAAGGGCTCTGATCCTGCGATCTCCCCCACGCTACCCTCCCTCCCAGCACGCATCAGTCCATTCGCTGCCGGTATCATCCCTGTTGCAGACATGGGTGCGCTGCGGACCACCAAATTTTTTTCACAGACCAGCAGTGGTCCGTGGACCACTAGTTGGCAACCTCTGATCCAGACTAAGCACATCTCATTGAATCTCAACTGTTTCCATTTCCATTCCAAGTATATATTTTACTTCACTGAATATACTACTTAACATATCTTATATTCATGATGGAAACAATATAACAAAGTAAAATATCAGAGGTTTGTTTCCTAGATAAATGTATTAATATAAAACAATAGCGGTTTTTTAGATTTTCATGTCTGCAATTTTATGACAAAATTCAAAAGGTGTTATGTGACTTCTTTGACATTATGGAAAATGCTTGGCTATATTTTTAAGCATAGCAAGTTTATATTTTATGTTTCCATTTTGTACATTACAGAATGCAAGACATATGGCAAACTTATACTTTGGGATAATCTTTTTAAATTGTTGTTGTCAGTTAGAGCTATTAATATTTTAGATTAGATTTTTGCGAGCAATGTTTTAAATTATTCAGGTTATAATAAAACTAGATTTGGAAATTGCAAAATAACTATATTCAACTAAAATGCAAATTAATCAAGATGTTCGATATCATTGACAATTCATCATTGACAAACTTTGTAGTGTGCTTTAAATGATCCTGAGTCTATGGTATTTTTTATAAACTGCTATGAAGCTGTATTATTAGGGTTGATATCATTTATTAGTAAGATCTCTGGAATAAAGAATTGAAATATCATTTTAATAAAGATATTTTTCTTATACTATCCTAAAGCATATTATGTTTCATATTATATTAAAATGAAATTAATTCAACAAAATATTTTTTCTCACATATACTGGCAATCCCAAAATTTATTTATAGGCTCTAATAATTAATTTCTTTAGGGCCAAAGTTAAAAAAATTGAATCAGATACATTTACCTATGAGCTTCTTCTACAGGTAGTGCCCTATTTTGAACTGATAGCCATCATTTTGTTGTTAGAATGTTTATACAATCAATACAATTTAAAACTGGGAATGCAAAATATGTACTGTAGATATGTATATGTGTGTATTTATGTATGTGTACATTTCAGGAATTTGTAATGTAGAAGTATTGGTTGTGAAAAGTAGCACAAAAATGATTATTATTCAATGTTGGAAAGGTAGAACCATTCTAGATTTAGCTCTTGGAAGATAAATATGAGCTGTTTTTGAGATGGCTTGTTATATATATATAATGGAAAGACTGATTAATATAATTTTATCTGGTCAAGATTTAATGGCTTATTTAAAAACGTAGCTGAATGAATTCTTCCACACAATATGTGTTTTTCTTGTAAAGAATTTTTTTTATTTATTTGTATCCTGCCTTTATTATTTTTACAAATAACTCAAGGCAGCGAACATATCCGGCATACCCTACTCTTCCTCTTTTCCCCACAACAACCCTTTGAGGTGGTTAGGACTGTGAGAGAGTGACTGGCCCAAGGCTATCCAGTTGGCTTTCATGGCTAAGACAGAACTTGAATTCATGGTGTCTTGTTTACTAGCCTGGTGCCTTAACCACTATACCAAATTGGTGTACATAGCAAAAATAAAGAAGAATTTTTACCACATTTTTTTTAAAGGCTTACCTGCTAAAGGATTTTAGCAAATAGTATCGACCCCTCATCTGAAGTCAAAGCATTTTTATAACTATTTTATGGCATAATATCTTTTCTGTATTATCCTTTTGTGCTATTTGTTGATTCTACAGTTTGTGTGCCATATTGACTTCCTGACAGTGAAAACAATCAGTGGAACAGCTTGCTTCCTGAAGTTTTGGATGTTCCATCGCTAATGATGATTCTCTATATTCTTCAGGTGCAAATTTTAATTACAGCTGCAAATGAAACATGGTTTGAGTATCTTTCTGAGAAGGTTCCCTGAGCTAAGTTCAGTTTGCTATTGGAAACTGAAACAGATATTGGAAAGCTTGCAGTGATGAAGAATCTAAGCACAATTTCTAAACATTTCTTCTTCTTCAGAAAATCCTTCCAATATTTCAAGCTTAAGTGAGGCACAAATAAACCTAAAGAGATACATATTTATGAAGACAAATATCTCACCTAGAGCTGAGCTCTGTTGTGATTCACATTTGCTTTATAGCCGGCCTGACTAACTGAGCAGGGTTTTTTATTTGTTGTTTAAAAAGGAAATTAATGCACATTGCTTTCTTTCTTATGTAGTCATAGTGGGACTACCTATTTCAAGAGACAGTGTAACTTTTTGATTAATAAGGCTAATACATAATGACATCAAAATACCATAAATCAGAATGGAAAACGTGGCTTATTTTAGTTTTAGGCTTCCTAGGGTTTTCTCTGTATGTATTAAGTAATACCTGTGGGGTAGCTAGAATACTGGATACGGATATGTGAAATTGAAATCTGTGTTCATCAGTGACACTATAGGAAGCCTTGAGCATTACTCCGTACTGCATTTTAAAACTGCCTCACAGGAGTCCTACGAGGCTAAAGTGTTGTTCAGAAGCTTTCAAGGTAACATTTCTTGGCATTTTTGCCAAATAGTTCATAATCTTTCTCTACTTTTGTCAGTGCTCAAGTATGTGTATGAAAGAGATTATCTAGAGAAGTTAACATATCTTGTAATTGATCTATATGCATGAAGAGAACTCTAGTCTACAAAAAAGTTTATGAGTGCAATAAATCTGTCAGTCTTTAAAATGCCACAAGACTTTTAAACTTTAACATAACACAAGAAATATATCCTGGTCTCTTTGTGTAAATAAAAACCCACGGTGCCAGTTTTTCATCCTTTTGTGTGCAACTGTTCTCATAGTTTTAAAATGTGTATCTATCCTGCATTGCCAATCATTCCATTGACAATAATTCTCACTTATTAATTATAATGCTACTTTTGCAGCTTAATATTTTTGCCCCATTATTTTATTCTCCTGGCCACGTGGGGGAGACATTAAAAACCCTTATCTTGGGCAAATAAGAAGGCTGCAGTGATGATCCAATGATCATCCAAACTCCGCCAAGGACCTTGGAATACTCATCTCTAATGATCTAAGTGCTAGAGCCCACTGTAACTACATAGTCAAAAAGGCATTAAGAGTTGTTAACCTAATCCTACGTAGCTTTTTCTCTGGTAATATCACACTAGAGCATACAAAACATCTGCTAGACCAATACTCGAATACAGTTCATCAGTCTGGAACCCACATCACATATCTGATATTAACACAGCTGAGAAAGTCCAGAAATATTTCACAAGAAGATTTCTACACTCCTCTACTCGTTGCAGAATACCTTATGCCACCAGACTTGAAATTCTAGACCTAGAAAACCTAGAACTATGCTGCCTTCAGTCCAATCTAAGTATAGTAAATAAAATCATACATTGCAATGTCCTACCGGTCAATGAATACTTCAGTTTCAATCATAACAATACAAGAGCACATAATAGATACAAACTCAAGGTTAATCACACCAAACTTGATTGCAGGAAATACGACTTCAGCAACAGAGTTGTCAATGTCTGGAATACTCTACCTGACTCTGTGGTTTCTTCCCCAAACCCCAAAAACTTTAACCTTAGACTTTCTACTATTGACCCCACCCCTTTCCTAAGAGGTCTGTAGGGGGCGTGCATAAGTGCACCAACGTGCCTACCCTCCCTGTCCAATTGTTTCTTTTATTTTTCTTATATGTATTCATTTCATGTATTCATAACTATGTTTATCCTTATACTTATTATCTTGTAAGTGATTGACAAATCAAATAAATAAATAAATAAAAATAGATAGAATCTTTTTGTTTTTTCGCCCCAAATTAAATCTCCCTCTTGCTGAACTGCAGCAGAAACTTTTTAAGAGTAACTTCAGATTCAGACTGTAAAGTGTCATGCTGGCTTTAAATTTAATACTTTTCGGCTTCAATTCTGTCAAGTGAGGAAATAAACAAATCCTGCTAATCTCAACATCAAATGTCAGTTATGACATCTCCCTCCCCCCATCACCTGGAGTTTTCAGGCATTCAAATTTCTGATGTTTGGAGAATCACTTAAATTGTTTTGAAGAAAATTATAAGTTAGTCCCTGTTGTAATCTATAGCAAAATATGGTCTTTTATTTCTGAGGGACCCTTCATGGTCTCTGAGCTTGGTTGTTTTCTTGCAGACCTTTCATTACCCAACCTAGGTAACATCCATCATTGCTAGTAGGGTTCTTCTCGTTGTGTATTCTAATAGCTTGCCCTCGTCAGTGTTGGCAATTATTTGGTTGGATTGTTTATTGTTAGCTTGTTTGGCAAGCAAGAAAATAAATAAGAAATGGACACAAATATAAAGATTAAATGTAAGGAGCAAGACAATTGGAGACATTTTAATTTTGTATAATAAAGTAACTCCTAGTGGGAGAAAAAAACAAGCATAGTCTTTGTATGTCTCTGCCAGCTTGAGAAAATCTCAACTATCATTTTTCAATCTGTCCAATAATGAGAGATCTCTGGGTAGATAACAAGATTGTTTTAAAAAATTAACATGCATGAAATAATAAAAGAACAGTAGAAAAATAAAACTAATGGAATACAAGATAAAGATGCAGGAAAGAATATCAGCATTTAAACAGATAAAAATTAATGTTTTGCAGGCAATTAAAATCTAGGAGTTCCTCCAGAAATGAGAGAAACAAACTGAGGGCGGCTTTCCCCCCAGTTTTCCATTCTATTATGTTTACATAAATGAAATCTAAATATATACAAACTGTCCTGTCCCTTGATGTAAAAGACATTTCAAGAAATAAACAAATCAGTCCAATTCAGCTGGTATTAATGCAGTCCTCTGAATTGAAGCAACTCTAATTCTTGTAATACATAATATTGATAAAGCATGTTCATATAGTCCCTTAGGAATACTTAGAACATTATTCTTCTCAAAAACATAGGAGAAAAAGGTAACGGCTGCCATAAATCTATAATTAGTATCGGCATTCAAAGACATTGTCTTTATGAAGGAGGAAAAATATGATAATTTATATTTATATAAAAACACAATCAAAAGAAAAAAAGTGAATTCATGAGGTTTGTCATAATAGAACTATAAATTAGACACAAAGAAGTTGTTCTGTTTTGAATATAATGACACATTTCATTGTAGGATTATCATTTCCTTCTGCTGAAATCATTTTAATCAAGTGGTTAAAATAAAATCTTTTCTATACTAAATCATATTTTACTTTTAAAAGTCCCTCCTTTTAACTTGGTGAAATAAAATTATATCCTTGAGGGATGAAAAATTATTCATAAAAATTATAAAGAAAAAATATATATTAAGATGTAGCTTTAGAAATGATTTTGGGATTCTAGTTCTTCATGAAATTAAGGCAGGTTCATCTCATTAACACCTATTAATTTCAAAGAAAAATATACTAATGTGAATCTATCCCATAATGTAGGTTAGATGTTTCAGTCTTATACATACTTATCTGAAAGAAAGTTTCATTAATTCAATAAATTTTGTTTTAATCAATACAATGACAAGTTGTGTGAGTAAAATCCTTTGGAAAATGAAGTGAATCACTCTTTCAGTAATTAGGATTGGAAGTTTGGACTTTTCATTTACTATGCTATTTTGAATATCTTTAATTTGGGGTGATGTCAATTACAATGATTGCAATCAACTTCTTTTTTATTGAATATTAGAATCACCCAAATTATTTTCTTGCCTACTATTTCTGCAAGCCCTTTTCATTAACAAGGCTTAAAACAGCCACATAGACAGAAATGAGTGTAAACTAAAATAATTATTTCAAACATAGAACTTCCTACTCCTTTCTTTCTCTTGAGGACCAGTTGATACTACTGTAAGGAATCCCCGCCCCCCGCCCCAAAAAAGGCACGTGGCTGTTCCCAGCAACTCTTGAGGCAGTCATTTAAATCTGTGGACTAGTTAATACATGCCTCAAACTTGAACAAGTGCTTATGGAACATAACTTATTAGCTCACTTTAATTATTGAGAGCCTGCTGATTTGAAATAATAAAGGACGTGGTTACTATATACTCAGTGTTTGCTAAAAAGGGTGGAGGGGGATACTAATGCCCCCCCCCCCCCGTTTTTGACAGAATAAGGAAATTTTTACCATTCCAGGAACTGTAGCAGGGTAGCACAAGGCAATGAATGAATGGCAGGTTTTGTACTGTTGGTCAACTGGCGGGAACATTAAAAGACTAATGGTATTAATTGCCTACGCTATGTTATGTTTCAGTGATTTTTTTTTTATTCTGTTCAAATTGTGTCTGATTCTTTAGACTGCATGGACAAGTTCCTGCAGTTTTCTTGGCAAGGTTTGCCAGTGTTTTCTTTCTAGGTCTGAGAGGAAGTGATAGTCCCAAGGTCACCCAGCTGGTTTCAGAATTCATGATCTCCCAGTTTCTAGCCTGATGCGTTAAGCACTAGGCATGAAATTGGTTATGAATCAGACTGTTTTTGAAGGACTGAGAAGTGAAAATGATGGTACAAAACAATTCTTACTATTCTGAATAGCTATTTAAGTGTGCCTATTCCAAACAACTGCCCATGTATGTTATGCCAAAGATGACAGTAGCAATAGCAATAGCACTTAGACTTATATACCACTTCACAATGCTTTACAGCCCTCTCTAAGCAGTTTACAGAGTCAGCATATTGCCCCCCAACAATCTGGCTCCTCATTTTACTGACCTCGGAAGGATGGAAGGCTGAATCAACCTTGAGCCTGGTGAAATTTGAACTGCCAAATTGCAGGCAGGCAGCAGGCAGCAGAGATAGCCTGCAGTACTGCATTCTAACCACTGCACCACTGCAGCTCTTGCATGTTTGGTCCCAGCATACATTCTAATATATCCTTATTTAACACTGCTTTAATTCAAAAAAGTATGTCAGATGTCCACAATTGAATAAAGGAGTAGAGTTTGCTTATTAAAGAGAAACAATAAAGCAAACAGGATTTCAACCACAACATGATTTATAATTTAGAATAAGTGTAGCCAGGTTATAGATTTGTAAATATAAGGAAATACTGAGAAGACATCCCAAAGCAGGCCCAAGTGTTTAGATTCCAGTTCTCTGTTGTACTTATGAAACTCTTTGGTGCTAGACTTTTTTTTCATTTCTTCCATTTTTTTTTTTCATTTCTTCCATTTTTATTTTTCTGTCTTGTTTAGTTTTTGAGCTACTTCCATAGAAGGACAGTTCTTCAAGTGTTTGAAGTCTTGCAGAGATGCAGCTGTATTGATACAGCTGCAGTTAGTGTGTGAATTCCTGAAGCTCTTTATGGCTCATTGAACACCCAAAATTGTTTTGCACATCTTTCAGTATCTTCTGTTGCTTGAGATCTTTCTGTTTCCTAGCCTGGTTGCCAGAGTTAATGAATAAATGAACTGTTCTAACCAAATCTATTAATAAAAGTTATGAGAAGCTGGCAGGACTTGAAAGAAACAAGCAGGACTTAGTAGGTTTGAGGTCTGAGGTAAGAATGAGCTATGGTTTGCTAAATAGAGATTCCCCAATCCATTCCTGATCTTTATCTTTTCATCCTTATATCACATATCAAGTATTTGCTGGTCAAGGATTCTTTAGCCTAACAAATACATCCACAAATTTATTCATTTCTTTAGATAGTTCCAGAAGGTCATTATGGATTATAATAATGTCAATTTATGTGAAGTGATAATTATAAACAAAGTAATATTTAATATCTATATAAAACTCATATTTTGCAACTCAGTAAGGTACTTCAATATTAGTGTCCCAGATCAGTTATATTGAGGCTGGAAAGAGTGCTTGAAATGTTGCGGTCTAGGGGACATTTAAACCAGGATTTTTCACAGTTTTGACAGAGAATAAATGGGGTAACCATAAATCAAGCAAACTTCCTATTGTGCTCAATCATAAAGCTATAAATTTGTCTTCAGGCTTTCAGAATTGCAGTGGGTGAAACAATAGCATTGTTCAAGCCACATCAGGCATCAAGCTTCCAGCAAATAATCCACATTTGGTTTTAAGGTACAAGAGAAAAGATTGTAGCAGTTATTAGGTCCAGGATCATGGAATTCATGTAAGCAGGCATGAGGCATGTGGCTTTAAAGAAAGGCTTAAATCTAAGATCTAAAAAGCCCCCACAATGTGTTAAATACCTAAGCTAAAGAAGTCACAAAAGGCAATTATAGAGCTCAGATCAAGGAGCACCAAGTAGAAATACCAGGAAATATGCATTTTAGCAGACTGGCTTGTTTGGGTTTCTCTCATGGAAGTCACTTTCTGTCAACCAGTGATGGATGGGATGACTTGCTATTGTTGAAACTTGATCTTGGGGGAGCAGGGTCAGCTAAGATCTATTTTGATAGATTCCTTAGCTGTTTCTCCACTATTTGAATTATTCTCCTATTCAATCTGGCATCAATTTTTCTCCTCCATCCACGTCCAGGAGGGGTTGGCTTCAGTCACATGAATCTTAAATGTCTTAATAGTAATAACAATCATGATCACATGCATATGAAGCTCTTTTGTAGCCTTTACATTTGGCTATTATCCTCTTCCTTTCTTTTCTGCTTTTAAAAAAAACCCCATGTACACTATACTGCACATAATGACACAAAAAGCCTGAGCAAGGACTTTTCTCAATTTAAAAAGAATGGGTGACTAATTATGAGATTGAAGATGCCTGTGTTAATTAAAGTAAATAGTCTGATTGAGAGATCACTAAGATCCAAGAATGCCTTTTAACTTTTAAGGGATACCAAAACCTATATCCATGCCATTTTCAATTGTTTTGTTGTTTACAAGAATATGCTAAGTTATACATCAAAAGTAGAGTATCTACACTATAGGTTGTACAATAAAGAATAGTGTAATATAATTGTGGTGGGGTACCAATACTTTTGGCTGCTTTCTCAAGTTTGCTTTGATATTTGCATGTATACAGTAAGTAGTTTGCTGGGATCAGGTCCCTTTAATCTGATCAGTAGCGGGAAACATCATGGAAAGGCTCTGAAATCTCTGTAATTCTCTGGAGGAATTATTCACATTCGTATGAATTTTCAGTCTTTTGACTGCTTTGTGTGATTAAAATGATTAGTAATACAAAATATGAATTCCTTTGGATGATCTCAAAGAACACCCCTAGTTAGATTTTTTTCCCCAAAGGAATGAAAAAGGGCAGATAAGTACAGCATTAATGCTTTTCTGGAAGGAAACTGTTTGGGAACTGTCAGATATAAGGATTTCACCACGTCAAACGATTGTAGGCTATGTAGTAGCCTATGCATTGCATACCTGAAAAAGATA
Source organism: Notechis scutatus (assembly GCF_049901735.1). Taxonomy (NCBI): domain Eukaryota; kingdom Metazoa; phylum Chordata; class Lepidosauria; order Squamata; family Elapidae; genus Notechis; species Notechis scutatus. Next base: position 40,305,024 of record NC_142011.1, on the reverse strand, counting down.
TTGCTGCATTAGAGAAGCGCTGCACTTCCAAATGTTCCAGAAAACCTCTTGTTTTCAAAGTATGCATAACCAGATTAACAGATCAACTTGTTTAAAGTTAGTGCAGAAGCCTAACAAGATGGATTTGAACATAAAATAGATATTTGGGGGTGGGCTAAAACAATTGAACAGAGCAGTTGCTCCCAAGAAGTTCTCAGGACTTTTTCCTATTATTTTCCATCATGAACATTTCTACTTTTTCATGTACAAATCATATAAGTTTTATCCTAAATGTGAAAGTGATACTTTTACATATTCTAATGCTTATGATGAAGGAGAATCTGGGGACCATTGCTGGAAATGTCAGGGCAATTTCAAATACTACTTGCAATTTATTAGTATGACATATTGCCTTTGTTTGTTTGAGAATCTTTTGTTTTAGGTATTTAAAATTATTTAGATGCATTTTCATAATGAGTACATTCTTAACAACAAACAAGACTCAATACTCACAATGCTACTCTCATTTTCTCACCAAAACATACTATTAATCTGTGAAAAATGAGTCTGTCATCTGCACCTCTATAACTGGCTGGTTTGGTTCTGTAACCCAACAGGACAGACACAGACATCAGAGGATAATTAGGACTGCAGAAAAAACAATTACTACCAGCCTGACTTCAATTGAGGACCTGTATACTGCACGAGTCAAAAAGGGGGCTGTGAAAATATTTACAGACCCCTCACATCCTGGACATAAACTGTTTCAACTCCTACCCTCAAAACGATGCTATAGAGCACTGCACACCAGAACAACTAGACACAAGAACAGTTTTTCCCCGAATGTCATCACTCTGCTAAACAAATAATTCCCTTAACACTGTCAAACTATTTACTAAGTCTGCATTACTATTACTATTAATCCTCCCATCTTTCCTTTCACCCATCTCCTCCCACTTATGACTGTATGACTGTAACCTTGTTAATAATAATAATAATAATAATAATAATAATAATAATAATAATAATAATAATACTTTATTTGCGGTCACAGACCAAAACACAAGTACAACAAAAGAAGAACATGGGAAAATTAATCATGAACAATTGGTCACCAAAAACTTGACTAAGGGGAATTACAGCATTCTCCTCTGATGGTTACAGCTCTTAAAAAATTTTTGGAAACCAAAGAAGTGATATATGAGGAGCCATTCCCTAGACAATATAAGAACAAATTACTAACATTGGGTCTAGAAGGGTCTGTTTCAAGGAGAGACAGTAACTTAGATCTACCTGCGTTATACATAGGGCAATATAAAAGGACATGCTCCACAGTTTCAACCTCAGCTCTGTCACAGGGGCATAGCTGCTCGTTAATCGGGAGCCTTTTAAATCGCCCATCCAGTAGTGCTGAGGGCAGAACATTAAAGCAAGCTAGGGAGAAAACTCTTCTATGCTTGGGAATGGTTAGAGTGTAAAAATAGGAAGCCATCCTCAGTCTGTAATTATTAAATTGGCTGAAGATCAGAGGGGAGCAAGTTTTGTTAGCTCTGGCTCGTAGATATTGCAAGTCAATGTCCACAAGCCATTGGGCTACCCTAAATTGGGCGTCCTTAAGGCCATAATCTCCCAGGGCATCCCCCATAAAATCTAGCAGGTGTAATTTCTTCATCAGCTCCCTCTCCCAACAAGAAATATGAGAGTCAGCAAACACCAGGGAGAGGTAGCTACCAGGAACTGCCAGATAGAGCACCCAAAACCACCATTTAAAGGTGTTAATCCATGCCATACATTCAACTGATCGAGTACCCAGTTCCAGGTACATTGGAGCAAAACCAACACAAGGAGGAAGACCCAGAAGTTTTCTAAAAAAGACAGCCTGGGTTCTTTCAATACAATCCTTGAAGCCCCGTATCCATATGGGAATTCCATAAAGAGATTGAGCCAAAGTTTTGGCTTTGTAAATACGCAGAGCAGAAGGAATAAACTGGCCTCCTTGTGTATAAAAAATCTTAAAATCTGCTGGTGACTACAGGAGGCCGAGTTCAGCACCTGGGTTCGATGTCTAGTCCAAGCACCGGTGTTCTGAAATTGAATACCTAAATACTTAAAATGGAAAACCTGCTTAACAGTATTACCATTGATAGCCCAGTTATACAATTTCTGGGCTCTAGAGAACACCAATACTTTGGATTTGTCGTAATTAATAGACAAGTGGTTCTCAGTACAGTAGGACCCGAATGCAGAAAGTAATCTTTTCAGACCTGGCCTTGACAATGAAAGGAGGGCCGAATCGTCAGCATAAAGGAGAAGTGGGATCTTCGTAGTTGACAACTTTGGGGCGTGGGACTCAATACGTCCAATGTGAAAGGCCAAGTCAGATAAGAATAAATTAAACAAAAGAGGAGCCAGAACACAACCCTGCCTTATTCCGTTCTTAATCAGGATAGGATTTGAAAGTTCTCCCTGCAGACCACACCTGACCTGACTAGAGGTCTGGTTGTATAAGGATCTAATTAGGAACAGAAGACATCTATTGATAGAACTTTTGAGCAGTTTTGACCACAACAGTCCCCTAGGGACTTAGTCAAACGCTGACTTTAGGTTGATAAAAGCAGTAAAAAGTTTGCCACCTGGTATGGTAGTATATTTATTGACCAGGTGCGCTAAGACAAAGCAGTGGACCAGTGTGGCACAGCCCGCTTTAAACCCAATCTGTTCAGCACCAATAATATTGGACTCCTCAACCCAGGTGAGGAGTCTACGTTGGAGATATTTAGCATACAGTTTCCCAATGATGGAGAGCAGGCTTATGGAGCGATAGTCAGCTGGATTGTTCCTATTTCCTTGTTTAAAAACTGGAACAATAATTGCTAAGCTCCAGGAGGTAGGGATCCTTCCAGAGGTATTGATATGCGTGAAGAGTCTTGCTAAGAGAGGAATCCACCACTCGGGATTGGATTTTAGCAGATCAGGGGGAATGGCATCAGGGTCAGGGGCTTTGCCTGACTTGAGTTCGGAGATAAGCTCGGTAATCGCAGCATGAGTCATGGGTTGCCAGTCAGGAACTGCAGGAGGCAGCTGCAGCCCAAGCATGGTCGAACTTGTTGACACCTGGAAAATTGCCAAGAAATGGTTTTCCCAATCTCTGTTGGAAATACAGCAGAGAGGGAGTTCTTGATGACCCGGCAAGGAGCTGGCAACAATTTGCCAAAATAATCGAGTGTTCTGCTGGATGGAGAGGAGAAGTAGATCTTACTTCTCTCTCTCTTTAGCTTTCTTTTTCTTAGCAATTAGTCCTTTATACTCCCGCTTCAAGTGATAGTAGTCCTCTGGTGGCCATTTATTCCCTCGATTATGATAGAGCAGGTAAACCCAAGTAATCTGGTTCCTGAACATCAGACACTCTTTGTCAAACCAAGAATTACTTCTTGAATGATATGGACCACTCGGCCTACGGACGGCTCCTAGCTCCCTTTGAACACTATTAATTAGTGATTCAAAGGCTGAGATTGTCCCTGGGCCACTACTTGTTAGGGCTTGATTGTATAGGCTGAGACACTCCAGAGATGATAAAAAGGAGTGGAACTTTCTTTCAGTATTAGAAGACCATTTGATCCTCCTTGTACAGGAGGCCACATAGGGATCTAATATCTGGGGACCCTAGGAGATGTATATTTGAGGAAAGCCCAATGATTGTAAGCTAGGGTAGTGGTCGCTCTCCATAAGGCAGTCCACATAAAAAGCACGGACTGCCTTTCTAAGAAGCTGGGATACCAGCACAAAATCAATAACACTACTTCCACATGAGGAACTAAAAGTAAACTCACCAGCTAGATCACATAGGGTACTCCCATTAAGAATTATCTTATTGTGTTGGGCTGCTAAAAGGGCTAACTGAATGCCAGCAAAATTTGTTAATTCATCCTTAGAATGTCTGGCTGAAATCAGGTGTCCTATGGCCTGGAGGGTTTCTTGGAAGTAGAGTGCCTCAATCGATGGGGGAACTTGGACTCCCAATCGGGCATTAAAGTTGCCCCCTATAAAGATGTACAGCGCTGGGAATTTAGTTTCCATACAAGTAATGTAATTCTCCAGCACGCCCCATTGAGCTTTAGTATCAGCTTGCCTCATCATCAGGGGAAGATAAACGTTGAACACTAACAGTTTGCTATGTCCTCTCTTAATTAGGAGCGCCATAGCTAAAAAGCCACAGGGGGGCAACTCCACTGTCTCCACTTTCAAAGCAGTAGAGACCAAGCAAGCTAGACCACCCTTAGGCCTTCTTGTCATAGATTGTCTGGTAGTGGCCAAGGAAATGACCATAAACCCTGTAAGGGATATCTTATCGCATGCCCAGGTCTCCTGAAGTAGGACCACATCAAATGAGTAAATATAGTTGGCGAATTCTGTGGTACCACAACTTCTCCCCCAACCTGCTATGTTCCACAAAAGGCACTTAAGTGTGCGGGGTTTTTTTTTTTTTTGCCAGATTTAATAATCATTCTGTGTGATTAATTTTTCCCAGAGTGCCCTTCAGATCTGAAAAGATGCACCCGTTGTTAAGTGGCAGGGTCATCCTCTTAGGAGGCAAAGGCAGGGAAGGAGGGAGGGGAGGCAAGCCTTGTTCATGGGGCTGTAGGGCTCTAAGCGCACTCCAGTTCGTACTTGTGGCATTAATTGGTTGCTTAGCTGGCAAATATTCAGCAGCATCAACAGACGGAGTTTGAAGTAGCCCTGGATCTTCAAATTTACGAATTAGACATTCTGGAGAGAGCGTCAAGGGAGCTTCCATTGGTAAATCAGTATAGACTCCCTGGAGTCCAAGGGAATCCTTATCAGGTAGTGAAAGACTCCAGAGCTTGGATTTAACTGCATCCAGATGCTTTATGATTTGGGCCCTTTCTGGTTGTGGAAGCGCACAAAAGGAGTCAAAGAGCTGTATCTCCTCCTGGTTCAGAAATTGTCTTGACATAAGTCAGTCTCATAAATAGATGGAATCCCAGAGGCACTGCCCTGGGGCTTATTTACTAAGGAACCATGGATGCCCTGGGCTGGTGTCGCTTCCTTTGGGGCCATTTCTTCCCAGCTGATCAAGTCAAGGGAAACTTCCTGGTAAGATGTTACTCGCTGCGGGGAGTTGATTTGACCAGTTGTAGGAGGAACAGTCACTCACAAATTGTCGATTACTCAAGAGTGGCTTAATTGACATATCTTTGAAGACTTTTCTTGGCAGAATGCCAAAGGATCTTAACAGGGATCCTCTTCTGAAAAATAGTTTTGGGGTGTTAGAGTTGTCAAAACTGAGTAGCACTCTAGTGCAGTGTTCAGGGGAGGGTAAAAATTCAACCTTCTTCAAATCATCAGCTTTTAGCCCCAATAACTGTAATATATGGCCCCTCACCAGCTGTGTTGAACCCCAGTGAGGTAAGTTGCCATTAATGGAATTAATGATGAGGGCCACCTGTTTTGACTGTAAGACCAGGTGACTGTTTGTGTCAAAAGATGTAAAGTTTGAACTATTGGTAGGATTACGTTGGCCAGTGCTTTTGCTGAGGCTTGGCAGTGAGAACCCTGCCGCTGCATCAAGCTACCGAGCAGTCAGCCCAGGGCACCCATTGGTAGTCCAGGAAACTAAGTAGTTTAAAGTACTTATTATTTTATCAAGCTGGAGCTGAATGCTCACTGTAGTTTCTGCGACCAAGAAACATTGCTGAGCCAAAAGTTCTGTAAGGGTGGGCTCATTTAAGGATTGGTTGGGGGCTGTAGTTTTAGATAAGCCTTTGTTCTCAACTCGGGGGGCGATGCCCCTCAACCATCAGAAGATTGGAACAACCGGCAGCAGCCAGACAAAAGGGAGCAGGAGCTTTCAAACCAAGAGACCGAGCTAAAACAAAGTCCTCAATCTTGGATTGCTTCAGAGAAGGTTGAGGAACCGGGTCAGTGAGAGATCTGCTCCTTTTCCTTGTCTTCATTATATTAAGTAGCACAATAAAGGAGGAGCTGTGTAATATAGCATAGAGTCTAGTCACTGAAACAAGTCCTTAATCCAGAGGAAAAGAAATCGGGAGTGGAGAAGAAACGAGTCCTAATGCAAACAGTGGCAGAGCTCCTCACAAGTATACCAAGGATCCTGCCCTCCTGACAGAGCAGGGAACATGGGTAAATAAAAATGATAAAATAATAAAAATAGTGGATAAAATAGAATAAATTAGATAAGAGAAATCACATCAAAGCTAGGCATTGCTAGACTTCTAGCTGAAGGAGTAAGATTTGTAGAACAACAACAACAAAGAAGCAGCAGCAAGGCCCTCCTATAGCTGAGGCCCAGCTCTGGCTTTTTTTTTTTATAAATTCAGCTAAACCATAGCTGAAATATAACTAAAAGTGGATTATTAATCACACTGCAAAAATTTCAAAAATGTAAAGGGTTTAAAAATAAATAAAAAATTTGAAGACTAAGATATGATAGAAAAATAGCCTTAAAAGCAGGTAATAATTAGAATAGGCTAATTTAATCTTAGTTAAGCAGAGAGCCTGCTTGCCTGCTGCTCTCCAGGGAAGCTTCCTTCCAGGTCAGCTTCCTTGTTGCTTGTATCCTTACGATTTATATTGACTGTTTCCTGGTATGATTTGATTGCTTATTGTACCTTATGACTATTATTAAGTGTTGTACCTTATGATTCTTGACTCTTGACAAATGTATCTTTTCTTTTATGTACACTGAGAGCATATGCACCAAGACAATGCACCTTGGGTGTCCAATCACACTTGGCCAATAAAGAATTCTATTGTATTCTATTCTAAAAATGGTTTGGGATATTTATAAGATTGGAGAAGTTGGTCATAGTTTTATAGAAAGTTTGAAACAGTGCCTGGTTTGTTAAAATATCTTTTAAAACATTGTGATTTTTTTGGAAGCCTTATTTCCAATTAACATCATATTTCAAATCCACATTTTTAATTTTTATTAAATGAATTGATCATTTGCACATGTAGTGTTTTAAACACTACATGTGATGACCCGGGGCATGGCACAAAGGGAACACAGTCAAATAAGCAAGAAATGTCCCTTTAATACCTCCAACTTTGCCTGGGTCTTCCTCTGAATTCCCTCTCCCTTGCTCTATCTCTCCCCTGCTCTGCCCAGCCAGCCTTTGCCCTCCCCCAGTTTCTTCCACAACCAACGGAGCCACACTCCCACTCCCTGTCAGCTGCTCCCCTCCAAATCAGATTCCAACAGGGGAATGATACTACATAATACAAGCAGAAAACATTTAGTAGTTGATACACGTTGATTTAAGCATAGTGTTTTTTAATATCTGGTATACATTTAACATTTATAAGTTTCATATTCTGCATAATACTTGCAAAAGTATATTTAGTTGATAAATTAAATACATTTTTAATCTTTAGACTACATGTAGCTATAGATAACCTTTCTGCAACTTCTGAAACACCCCAGACTAGAGATGTTACACCAAAATGTTGCACCTTTTTTTTAATAGAAGAAAGGTTTGGGGAGTTTAGACATGCAAAATAAATGTCCTAAATCTTCTCATAGATTAAGGAACATATTTTCCTCCTTATTAAATGTTACCTCTATCTTCCCACAACAAAACAACCGAGTTGATTTTTCTCATTTCTGAAGTGGTTTTGGAACATATAACCTCTAAAGGGCTGTAGCCATGCCCAGATCGTTTTATTTAACAAACGCAGTATTAGTATTTTTCCTAAAACTAATAGAAATTCTGAGAATAAAGAGCTAAAGAATTTCATCAGCAAAATAAATATCAAATAACAAAGGACATTTTCAAGAACATTATGAAATGATTAGAAAAACATGTTGCAGTCCTCCCAGGACTAAACAGTTTATTCTCCCAATTAAAGACTGGCTTTCAAATGCTTCTTGATGTGAATCAGAAATTATCTGAACTTGGAAAAATAATTATGGTAGGTAAGGTTTTATCTGTGAAGTGCTTAGATGTATAGAAGTTAACTGCACATATTCATTTTTCTACATATAGCCCTAAATAGTCTGAGACTTGGAATCTAGAAATGTTGCATTCGAGTTCAATAATATTTTCATTAATACTCTGAGGCCCATTGTCTCTTCCTGTCTATAGTTAGATACATGTTGAATAAATATATAAGTATAATACTTTTGACCTGAGGTTACAGATCATACACAAAATATACACAGATGCGCTCATAGGAGAAGACTGCAAAAATCACATACTGAGGGACAGAGTGTGTGTAAGATAACTTTCAAGGATGATAATTCTGGAAAGAACAGCCAAAATGATTCAAAAATAGAGGGGATTTTGAGAAAAGGGACATTGACCAAATTTGTTTATCATCTGAACAATGGTCCCTAATATTCCAAAGGAAACTCTGAGGATTTTTCCAATGTCTATAGTAATGAGATGGGGAAATTGGCACAGTTATCTTCTTCTGTGATCAGCCAGTGGGCAGCAGAAAATACAGAAAGAAAAGAGGTTGGAAGATTTGTGTAATCACTCCTGGTGAGAAGCTGAGCAATTGCCTGGTTATAGCTCTAATATCAAGCTACCAGGTGCATAAAAGGAATTTTCTTTGTACCAATCCCACAGTACTATAGAATCTCCTTCATTAACAGTTTCTCTCAAGGTTGCTGTGATAGCATATTACTATATCTTTTAAATATTGAAGAGTGTCCTCAAAGAGTCAGGGTAACACTCTAAGGTCTGAGTTAATCAAAAACCTTTCTAGGTAGGGAAGGGAGGAAGGGAAGAAGGAAAGAAGGAAGGTTTTTGCCAGCCTCCCAGAAGGAAACTCAATGGAGAAGCCAGCAGGAAGTTCGAAGTCACTTCTAGTCCTACTGCCTTTTTTGCCCACTATTGGTTGTTTAGTGACACACTTCTCAGCTATTAAGTGAATTACATTAATAACCAGCTGAGAAGACAAACATAAGAAAACCTATATTGGAGCAGATCAAAACTTACCCAGTCCAGTATTCTGTTTCCATAATGTAACACAAAATATTCAATGGAAACCTACCACTAGTAGCCACTGATATCTTCCACAATTTCAATTCCCCTGAAAATGTGCATCTTCGTGAATATTTGCAAAGTCTTATAATTGTAAATGTCATAGGATTTTGCAGTCTTTTGGACCTTATCTGTCCGATGTAACTGTAGAAGTAGGGGTGGGGTATAAAAAGAATCAGGAAGATTTGTACAATGAAAAACTTGGCCATTTTAAAATATGTGTGATACGTATTAAAAAAGATAAAGAGTTTTTGTGCCCCTCATCTTGAGTTATTTTTAAATTCCCCTGGTGTCTTTGCTGGTTGCCATGGTATAGCAATCCAGTCCATATTGTAGTGAGATGGGAGGCCATATAAAATTGTTTAATAAACAAATAAATCCAGGTGCTTTCCTCCAATTTGCCAAGATCCCATGTTATTAGCTTTTATCAGATTTTGGTTGATTTTTAAAATTAGCATGGGGATTTGGAACTCTTAAAGTTTGAGAACTTGGGATAACATTTGCTAGCTTCCAATTTAATTGTGCTCTACTGTATGTTTAATACTTCCTTCGATTTGACTCAAACTCCAATAATTTAGCTTTGCTGGATTATCTGTTTGATGGATAGATATATTGTACTTGTTTTTGCTCATAGGCCACAACACAGAGAACCAGACCGTAAATCAACCATCTAACATAAAATACAACATGTAAGTTTGCGTAACATAAACCTTCAGGTAGAAAATTTGCAAAAGGCAATCACATGTCTCCAGAATGCTGCTATTTACCATCTCCCTCACACAGTGACTCTGGACAGTATACAAATAAAAATCTTAATGAGAAAAGATGCTGAAATTATGTATAAAAAACTTTGAATCAAATATAAAATGTAGTAAAGAATTGAAAAGTGGCAGATAAAATTTATGTCAAAAATTTTATTAGATATTCCAAGTTATCAATTAGTGATACAATTTTAGTGTAAAACTTTTTAAAATAGACATTTAATCACATATTTTTGTTCTAAAAAGCCCACTTCTTGATCACATCATTTATATTCTGACTACACTTAAAATATACTTGACTAAAAAAAAGAATGAGTTATGTTGTCATAGAATACTATATGCACAAGCCTTTTGGACTGATGTAAATGGTTATGATTTGAAATATATAAAAAGCTTATTAAAGGAAACACTGTTTTCTACTATTGCATTCTAAGGGAAGACACAGCAGTGTTTATAGATATGTTAACAGACTGGCTTGAGATGCATGGTGTTTAAAGCTCTGTTTTTTATTAAGGCTAGTTGTTAAACAGTAATTATTCCTTCATAGGACATTCTTTTGAAATTGCTAATATTTCCAGTGATCAATACTAAGAAACCAATTTACTAGCCTACATATTATAAGTTATATTTTAGTGAGAGCTTATGAGTTTTAAGTAAAACTGAAAAAAGCTTGAATTCCAATATATATTCTCAAGGCAATATCTGAAATCTAATTCATGGAAAATATTTCTAGTCACTTTATTAAAAAACATTTAAGTCTGCTGCAGTGTCCTGACTTCCATATATTGAACAACAGCTAGATACCTATTATGTACAAACAATAACTTTATGAATTGACAATTTGTTCTTTTTGTCAAAAGCGTTCTATTAAATTCCTTTTCAGCATTTATACAGTAATCAATCAAATCCAAGAGGTGATTACTTATTCAGATTATATTCAGAAATATTCTTGGTGGCTTCTTTATCGACTGCATCTAAACTTTATGTCCTTTTTGCATATTGAAAACTTCCATTAAAACTGAATTACTAAAGAATTTAAAGACAAAGGGAGAGAGAGGCAGTGTGTCAAATTTATAGTCAGGAATATTATTACCAAACATTTGCAGGATAGATAATTGTGTGATTATTAAGGGCAGAAATGAAAGTGATGGTTCATTAGTAGAAAATGTCCATGAAATATCAATAAATATACATAAATGGAAGTGGTAATAATGCAGAAATATACATAGGCTCTGAGCCCAGGGCTTTTCTTACTATCTGGGTACAAATAATTTTAATTCTGCCTCCATCTCTTTAGGAGACTGATCTTCAGTATCTTTTCTTAGAAAAAACTTCTATAAAATGCAAGATTTGCTTCTTGATATATATGCATATAATGGTAGTAAAAATTGCTGATGATAAATCCTGAGCTCAGAAAGTGTTCCTGGACTTGGATCCCTTTCTTATGCATGGGAAGGACATTGAAGGACATTAAAGAAATTATTTCAATATCTGTGGCTTTGTTCATTACCTTATTTACAAATTTAAAGATATTGAGGAAAATATCAAGGAGGCTGTTAATGTAGTTCTTTTAAAAAATTCCAAAGATAATTCCAGGGAAATTAATCATTTAATTATTTATGTCATTCTTGTGAACGTTCCTACAGTTAGAATCATGTCTACACCTTATGAACATCCCAGCAAAACACTCCTTTAAAGTGCCTTTGTAAAGTGCCACACACCACTCTTTTGAGCCAACTAAGTGGCCATTATGCTTCATTTCTTATGATATGCAAAGTTAAGCAAATTCTCTTATATTACATTATTAATAGCAAAAAGGAAAAGAGTCATCAACATTTAACAAATACAAAGTGTTTTGACTACAATTCTCAAAAACATTCTTGAGTTTTATTTTCCTGATAATCATATGTAAATTAAATGACAGTAAGAAGAAAAAATCAATTAATTTGATAAATAAACATAATATATCAGCTGACTCAAACCTAGTTACAGAAGGGAAATGGAATGCAGTATTATAAAATGTAACTTTATTAGTTTCAGAGCACTTTGTTACTTGCTGGAATAACAGAAAAATATATAAAAGGCTTAGACTCTTGGATTAAGTTGTATCTCATCTATAAATCTTTTTGATTATGGTTTCTAGGGAAGGCAAATACACTTCCACATGAAATCCTGGATCCCAAGTTGGTAATCATGTTCAAAAATGATAAATTTTAGACACTAGTATAGAAGGAGAAAAAAGCAATGACAGGAAAGGGAAATCTACAAAATTATTAAATTGAAATTGATCTAGAAATCAGCTTCAGCTGACCTCAATTTGATGTCCATTACTTCCATTGTCATGACATGTAGTTTTTCTTTGGATTTGGAATGGTTTTGGTTCAGTGAAGATTCTAAAAGCAGTGAGGTTATGAGTAATTCTATAACAGCCTTTCTATCAGGAAATTTCTCTAGATTATTTGGGAATAGCAATTCTGACAATTGCAGTTTCAACACATCTGAAAGGCAACAGGTTGGGGAAACCTGATGTACAAAGCAAGTTTATCTGGATATTGCTGTTTAAAAGTGTTCTGTGTGGTTTGTACAGAGTTTATGACAAGAACATGCCACCAATGTAATTTTTCAGTTTGGAATGTTTTGATGAGGAACCTTTTTATGGAATCAACATTAGCCAATGCTAATGACTTTATAATGAGTATACCATTGAATTTGCCCATGAACACAGTTAATTGAATCTGTTGTTTTAGATACAGCTGGTGTTTTGGAATCAGCTGAGTCTTAACTGACTAATCACAATTTCTGAATGGTAACCTTTGATTTTTTTCCCCCAAATGCATGTCTTCTTGCTGATATTTGGCTGCTGAAAAATTGTATTTTTTTCATCAGCTTTTATTTAATGCATTTAGCAAAGGTTTTTAAAAAACTGCTAAGCTTTTTGATCTACTTCGAGGTTGTTCCTTGATTTATTTTATTCTGTATATAGAATATTATATGTCTTTCTACTCCTTAAACATAGATGTACGGTATACTTTCCTTCTTTGCAGTGCATATAGAACCTGGTACGTGTGAAGTCATTGCTGCCCACAGATGCTGTAATAAGAATAAGATTGAAGAGCGCTCCCAAACAGTGAAATGTTCCTGCTTTCCAGGTCAGGTGGCTGGGACAACACATGCTGCTCCTTCATGTGTAGATGGTAAGTGTAAAGGTGTGTGCTGTGTGAATGCTTGGACACGGCTATAGCTAGATCAAAAGATGGATTTATAGCTCTAGAGCTGTGCTTGCTGGGAAATTTATATCAAATGTGATCCTATAGTTTAATAATATCAGCTATTCGAACTATGTTATTTGGTATTCTGTGTTTTGTAAGTAACAGGACTATATATGCTTTTGATTTGAAGGCAGAAGAATGCTTTAGAGCACATGGGAGCAGACTAAACTTCCCGTCTAGCATGTTTTCAACCAAATGCAACAATACCAAGAAATGACAGCTTCTTTAAATAGTTATAGGCAGCTACTACATGAGTGCCTCTGCATGATCAGAGCATTTGCCTTGGTTTTAGGTTTAAAGCCTTCACCAGTTAGTTCTTATTAGGAAATGCCCAGAAGTACAAATTATTATTAACCGCTAATAAAAGTTATATTGAAAGACTAACTTAATGGTGTACTTTGAATACAAATATACATTTAGTTGTGCTCAAAGTGTCAATGAATCGCAACCATGATTAGCCAATTTGAATAAGGAAGGCTGATGTTTTTACATCTCAGTCCTGCTTTTGAATTTGTACAGCATCACAGTATCTGTCTGGGTAAGCTAAGATTTGGAAAGCACTATAGTTTAGTGGTAAGCCAGTGTCATTGGTTCAATTTCTGGAATCTCCAGATAGGATTAAGGAAGCCTTGCAAGCATTTCTTCAGTATGGATCAGTCTTGTAGCTAGTAAAGTGGACTGCTACTTTAGTATCATAAACCAGATTAACACAGATTTTATGGGACTGATTGACTGAAAATATCTGCAGATCAGCAGATTGGAGAAGTAACAATAAGCTAGATGTGGTAATAGTCTGACTGTTCTCCAAGTGGAGGCTAGGGAACTTAGTTAAGACTCTGGGCATAACTGAATGTTCTTCAATTACTATTTTTAGAGAAGAAAAATTGTCAAGTACTCCAAAATCTTCTGCTTTTTACTGCACGGTTGGATTCATTTCTTTAAGCTTTTCTGATTTCTAGGCTTTTTTTTACTTTATAATGAAAATGATGATACAATCAGAAGCAAAGTTTGAAGATGGATTAGTAAAACTTGAGAAAATAGACATGCTGTCCCCATAAATAGACATCCAGTATTACGTTTTGTTACAGTCCCAAACTCATTCATCCTCAACAGTTTTGTAATAGGAACAGAGTCTGGCAGAATATGACTGGCCCTGTGACTTCAAGTCTCAGTTGAGATGTGACCTAAGATTGCATGCACTGTCCACACATGGGAAAGTTCCTGAAGTTTCTCAACAGTTTCCATCTGTTTTCTTTCTTTTGCAACGGCTAACAATCTTCATTCAAGCACGCATTTTCAATCTTTTTTAGAGAAACTTCACAGATTAATTCTGTTATAACCAATTAACTGGTTATAATCTGCAATCTTTCAGGCTGATTGTAGAGCCCTTCTGGGTAATCTGTAATATTTATTACTTAGATAGCCAAAATGTGAAATTAATTGAATCTTGCCAAAATAAATATCGTAGCTCACAACTAATAAAATTTTGTATTGAAGAGATATACTCTTATTAGTTTCCTATTCTTCCTAGAAATTTGTGGCCATCAACACCTTGCCACTACTGGAAACGAAATCTGATGTGGAATAAAAAAATACAAAACAGGCCAGGAAACCTAGGCCAGTCACATCGCCTTCCTCAATAGTATAGATACAATGGTATGTTATCAACTGCTTAGTATTTTTTAAAGGAAATTGGTACAGTAAATACTGTAGTCAATTTGCTATTTTAAGTGATGTTCTGTCTCTCTCCTGGGAAAAGAAGGATCTGCTTTGCTAAGAGATTTAGGACATAGGATACCAAGATATATTTAATGGAAGAGATGAACTACAGAAAAAAAAATTGGTACCTTTTTTGTATGCATGTGATATTTCATAATTGTATAGTATTGTAGGTATTAAGCTGTGCATCAATTATTTAACTGGTTTTAGCAAAACAGTGACTCTCCCACTTATTCAGAAAAATTGACTATAGATTTTTCTTTCTATAAAGAGCTGTTCCATTGAAACTATAATTATTGCCCAGTTTTGACTTCAGAAGCCAATATTTTTCATGCAATTGTGTCTTATTTTAACCCAGAAAGGGATTTGTTTAAATATCAACATTTCCTTTTCCCCCCCTCATGTTGAAAGGTCAGTTTAGCTATAATATGTCAGATTCCCTCTCCCTGAAATCTACTTAAAAAAGTAGGAAAACTTGTTACTATAAAGTAGGCGTAACACATAGGAATGAAAGCATGCAATCTAATCACCTGTGCAAACTGCTAAAAAAAAAACACCTCAGCCCATCTATATTTTATTGAATAGTGTCATTTGGGATCTATTTGAAATGGCTCAAAGCCTCTGCTGGTACATTATTGATTGGCTTGGCAGCTTGGTTGGTGCAAATGGATTTATATGTGATGCCAAGAAACTACTTAAAAAACATAGGATACTATTCCCCTGAAAGACTAGCATCTCTTAGCAGCTTTGGAAAAGTGCTTCAGTTTATGTGAACAAAGCATTTCCCTAAAATTACCATTGAGATTTCATTGAAATCATCATGCAGGTAAGAGTTTCCAGTCAAACATATAGTTCTTAAAATCATTTTGCCATTCCTTAGCAATTAAAGTGCAAAGAAAAAAGAGAAATGAAAAGGGAAAAAGAAATGTGAATGTCAGAATAGAATAGAATAGAATAGAATAGAATAGAATAGCTATTTTCTTATTATTTGAGTTATTGTAAAGTTATGGGAAATTCAGAAACATTCTACTTGAAAATAAAAGTTCTTGAGATTATATGGAAGGGTAATTATGGATGGTTAGCAGTTTTATACAGGTAGTCCTTGACTTATGACTACAATTGAGCCCCAATTTTCTGTTGTTAACTAAGACTAAGACATTGTTCAGGGAGTTTTACCCCATTTTATGTCCTTTCTTGCCACAGTTGTTAAGTGAATCACTGCAGTTGATAATCACTGCAGTAACACAGTTATTAAGTGAATGTGGCTTTCCCATTGACTTTGGTGGCCAGAAGGTCACAAAATAGGGTCAGTGACCCCGAGCCACAGCAATGGTCATAAATAGGAACCAATTGCCAAGCATCTGAATTTTAGTCATATGATGATAGGGATGCTTCAAAGGTTGTAGCGATGAAAAATGCTCATAAGTCATTTTTTTCAGTGCTGTTGTAACTTTGAACGGTCACTAAATGAACTGTTGTAAGTTGAGCACTACCTGTATAGGGCATATGTACCAGGCATAAGCAATATATGCTAATAGAAGAATGACAGAATGGATGAATAGATGCTGGGCTTCTGGCAAGCTTAAATGGCTGCTAAATGCATGCTATTTATTCTGTTGCCCTGGTGACTTCAACAATAATATGTATCTGTAAGCACTAACAGAGAACAAGAATCCAAGAATAAAAAATGAATGAACCGACTATACTTTAAAAAAAAGGAGTGCAAAAAGAGAAACTAGAATGGAATAGAAAACTCTAGGTTGTTAAAAACATTCCTGCCTTCAGCTTTATCAGTGGACATACGTTTAGACCTCTATTTCTTTATGGAAATGAAGAAGACAATTTTTAAAAAAATTGTAAATACAATTATAAATGTTTTATATAACCCCTTCCATTTCTTTATTAAAGGAATTTTAGGTTCTTTTTGTAATCAAAATTCAGTTGTATTTCCAGCATTAAAGGCTAAAGATTTTTAGAAGTTACTGACAGTTTATTTATTTGACCTTTACTGACACGATCAATTTCAGGTTAATCTCTAATCAAAATTCAGGTTTTCTTGTGCTAATGGGGATATTAATACTTTAAAATAACATTTGAAATTATTACAAGAGGAAACTAAATTCTCTAAAACTAGAAAGCCAGTTTTAGTTCAGTTTAGTTTAGTTTAGTTTATTGTCATTGCACCTTGTACAACGAAATTAAATACCATTAAATTCATACAGTTAAAGCAAATGTAACATTTTAGTCCAGATGCTTTAGCGACATCCTAGATTCTTGTCTTACTGTCAATGCTGAAATGTGTTTTGGACAATTCTAAAACTATAGTATCTTTTTCAGACAATTAAGTTATTGTGAGGACAGATGTTAGTTATTTGCAAGAACTTTAAAATGAAGCATTAGAATTCTCTGTATTTAAAAAAAAAATCAGTGGTGAAGAGTTTCAATTGGGTATGTTTCTTATTATCTTAAGAAGATAATAATTCAGCAATAAATGTTTTAATCTTTACTGACACCTTGCAAAACGTTCTAATAGGGTTGGCTGTCGACATTATTATGTTGGAAGTTTGAAATGTTGGAAGGCTGTGATGTCCAGGGACAAAGGGCACAAAAGCAATGGAGAGACATTCCTGATTGATTTCTAAATGGTTCTGCTGCTCTTTCTGGACAAAAATTTATTATGTAACAAAGGTGTCATAATAATACCATTCCCTGTTTTAAAAAAAAATACCTTAAATAAAAATTATTTTAAGGTATTATTTTTCACAAGGGACTTTAGACCATCATTAATTGCTTTGCCAATTTATGAGGACAGCTTTTAATCATAAGTGAAAAAAACACTGTTAATCACTAGTGAGGAAGTAGCTATATAATAACTGGGTTCCCACTCAGATATTTCTCATATTGCTCCTGTATCTGCCCCTTACAGTGGATAAATCTATTGTGATATCTTCTCTTTACTTTTTGTGTCACGTAATGGTGCATCACTACCTTGCTTTCATTGGAAACCGTGATTTTTAGGCTTATGCAGTTCTCCCTTCTGAATACTGCAACAAGAAAGAGTCATATTTAAACTTGTCCAAACAGAGAACAATGGTTAACTTAAACTATGTTGAAGAAAACAAATTATGCTTTATGAATCAGACTGGTTAACAAACAATCAAATACGCTAAACAGACTTCCTCCATTTCAGACCTAATGACAGATTCTGCTTAATTTGAATGAAGTGGTAGAACTGATTGCAGAGAAGAGGAAACAGGCAGCCTGAGGCTCGCTGTTTTGTGCTCAGGAGGGCAGCACACCATGCAACATTGCTTGCTTATTTGTCACTTTTCTGTATTCTCAGCTTCTGCACTGCAGCTGCATTACCATCATATAGGAGGGAGCTGACAGGCAAAGAGAAATCAGTGTGTTGCTGGCATGTCAACAAAGTCAGACTGAGATCCTTTTGCCTGTGTCTAGTTTACCAGGCCTAAAAGCTTGTGGAGGTAAAAGCCCTGAGAAAAACAGAGAACCGCGAGGTTCCAAATCCCAGCTGTAGTTAACCTTTCATGACAGCTTGTTCTTGATCAGTTGTCATTAACATGTCTTGGACTTTTGAAGCTGTCCCAAAGCAGCAAGGTACTAATAGAAGAATACATACTTTGCAACCAACGTTGATGTGCTGTGTGCTTCCTGTCGATGTCTATCAATCCTTATTCTTTCTTTAAGAATAAGGCCCTGGTTTTGCAGAATATGAGTGGTAACCCTTCCAGTTTTGATCATGTTTCCCCCCCAACTCTGGGTAACTGTGGTTATGGGTCTTGCATTCATATTATTCCAGTGTTACCTGTATGACCACATGTAAAGTTTTCTGTAGAAAGCACAACTAATCAATATATACGGTATTTTAAAGTTTCCTTCCTGGATACTTGCTCCAACCAGCATTGTATCTTGTGGGTGATGGAATTATGATGCAAACTTAAAAGCATTTCCCACTCTATCTACTCTATCTTGTTTTCACTTGTTCCTTCCTAAAGATTAAGACCTAGCCAGGTAACTATTATAACGCCATCTAGCATGGCAGAATATTGGCATAAAAATTCCTGCCACAATGACCAAATTCTGTTTTGCTTTAGTAATGAAATCAGTGAATGGTTCTGGTGTTATTGTATTAATGTGAGACACATTAAGGAAAGTGGTTGATAGTTGCTTCTAGTTCATTTTTCCCCACCAAATGTCACCTGCAAGTAGAAAAACCACAAATGTCTGTCTTTAACTTGTGTTGGGGCAAGGCTGGATGAATATTGGTAAGTGCTTTGAATGATGGGTTAAGCTGCTTGATTTAATGGGTGGCAGGCAGAAAGGTATAACACGTCAGTTACCAGACTTCTGAACATAGTATTCTTTTGGAATAATACTAAGTCTTGTCTAAAAATAGCCCAGCTGATGGGTCACAGAAGCTGAGGAGGGTGCTGTGAAGTATAAAAGAGTTCTCTAACTTCTGCTTGGCACCTTCCCTACTCCCTGCCTTAATCTAGGTCTGATCTGCTTTCTAAAGTGGCTTGTCTATCTATCAGAAAGAGCTGGAACTTCCTATCTTCCCCCCTTTCCTATGCAGAAACAGTGAAAATCCTGTAATTTTACACTGATCAATGCAGAATACAAATCAACCTTCTGAACAGGATACACATTTGCAGCAAAGGAAAGAATAATAAGACAGCTTTTTAAACACAAGTCTAGCAATGTTTTAAAAGAGTGCAAAAACCATCTGTGTAAGGAATCTGCAAAAACTATGTGTAGAAACTTTGTTTTACATATGTTTTTTTTTTCATTTTTAAAATAAGTATTTTGTCATGCTACAATTTGTGACTCTCCTTTTCTGGATTCTCAGTTTAGTCATGGGGAAAAAAGCTGGAATTCCCAATGTCATTTCTGGGGTTCAGTTGTTTTTTCTTTCCCATCTACCTCTTTTTGTTGCTAATTTCTACATATTTTTCTCTACCTGAATGGAAGGCTGATGGCAACCCAACATAGTGTCACAGCAATGTGTATTTGGACAATGAATTGATGAAACCATCTCAGGCAATGAAATGTAAAAATTAAAGATTTTTTGAGTGTTGAAATGTAAAAATTAAATATTTTTGAGTGTTGGACATGTGTCGGTGTGACTGGGGGTGGAAGGGAGGTGGCTTTAGACCTGAGCTGATGGCAGACAGATAGAAACAAAGCAACACACACACACACACACATGCAGTTAACAAATATAGTGCTGTTTATTGGTATTTGTGTCTAATTCAAAATGCATTTACAATATTTTTAATGAATAAACCAATTTTGAGATTATTCAAAGTAAAGCAATCAGAATTCCACTTACACAAGAACCAATAAGCAACCTGTTCCAGACCAATCAGGAACCAGTACGCTTGGTGTTCCTTCAAAATGGACCAGTTGAAAAAGGAACCAAACAAAAATCAGTTTGCCAGCATCAAATATAGGAAGCCATTCACTTCGTTTCTGTTGCGTATGAGATGCCAAGAGATACCTCACTAATCAGCTCACTCTGCCTCTGAAGAATGCCAGCCACAGCTGTTGGTGAAACGCAGAACACAAAAGAAAACTAGTCCATGGTTTTTCAGCTTGAAAGTTCACCATTGTTTCAGTTTTAAGGAATTTAAGAATCAGACATCACAAAGAAACGTTGACCTTGACAGTTGCATATAACATTTTTCTGTTTCAGGGCAGTTTAACTTTCCACAGGGACCCATTCTGAAAAGTTTGCTTAGGGTCTAGAGATTTTTTTAAAAAACAAGTTTTATTAATTTTAAAAACAAACACAAATACATATAACATAAGACATAACATAAAGAAAATAAAAAATCATCTTTTCTGAAGGTTGCTCAATCCCGGGTCAAAACTCTTTATACAGACACAACTTCAAATTCATATTCATTTTATATATCATTCATATCTTATTACCTTCTTCACTTTTATATATAGTTTCTTTTCTCTCTTAAATTCTCTTAATTTTATTTTATTCATCTCATCTCAGTTCAAATCATAATATTTATTATTCTTTGTCTGTTTATTTCCAGCTATCCATTTGCTTTCTTCCTTAAAATAAAATAAAAAAACTTCTCCTGTCCACTAATTGGAGTATAACGCCTTTACCTCTTTCCTCTACATTTATAATATTTAATATAAAACACCTAACTTACATTGGGATCCTGCTTGGTACATTCAAAAATTATACAATATTATCACTACCAGAACTAATCTATTCATTAATATTCATATTCTTTTATAACATAAAAAACTTAGCACATTGCTTTTCAATTAATTAACATACTTTTGTGGGAGGACCTACTTTCCAATTATTCTCCCCCACATCACATATTTTAAATCATTATTTCATTAAGGTAATCCTCCTTCTCCTCCTCTCCCCAACATTCTTTTATACCTTAACCATTTTATCCATTCAATTTAATATCATATCTTTTTAATAATAGTTATATTTTCCACAGTTATTCCCCCCACATCATATCTCCAATCTTTATTTCATAAAATGTTCCCCTTTCCTTAACACCAATTTCACTAAGTTATATTAAATATTTTACCACATTTTAAATTACACTTTATTTCCAACCTTCTAAAAGTTATTTCTAAGTACAAATATAAAAAACAATCTTGTGTACCTTTAGAATCCCTTCATCAATAAGATTACCCATTGTCTCTAAAAAGATTTGTTTCTTTACATCTTGCTCTCTACTACTGAGGCCTCTCATCCCTTTTCTCCCTTGCTTGTTCTTCTCTCTGTCCTCATTACCCCTTCGTCTCTCCACCTCTCTTCCTCTCCAGCTTCCTCCCCTCTGCAGTTTTCTAACATAATACCTCCTTTTCATCTTATTTTTCTTTTTTTGGATTGCTTTTACAGATCTTAAAGTCTCTTTTCCTTTTTCTCCTTCTCCTTTCTTTGCCCAGCCAAAGTGACTTGTTCCTCCAAGATGGCTTCTTCTTCCTCCAAATCTTCTTGGTATTCAATCCCTTCCACGTAAGCATAAACCGCCATTTCTAAATACTGACACAGAGTATCAAAAACATCCTTCCCTTCTCGCTTTTCCTCTTGAATTTTTTGACGTAAAAGTTCCAAATCATCCACAAATGATGTCATTGTGAAGAGAAAAAGTTTTCCCAAACAACCACCCAGATGTTTTTAATCAAATATAATTTTCAAAAGTAATAAAATCACCAAGCAGTCCAAGTAGATCATTTCTTTAGGCACCTTCTCCTTCCTCAATTTCTCTTTCTGGGGTTAAAATTGGATCACAAAGTTGCATTTAATATATATCTTCAGAAGCCTTGTTAATATTTATATCTCCTTAAAATTCCAGGCATACTCCTCATTTCCAAATTATAGTCCAGCTTTCACTCTCCCTTCCCACTCACAGCATAAAAAAAGAAAAATTTTTAAAAGCTTTTTTTTTTAAGAAAGAAAAAAATCATTCAGAAATCCTTATCTCTTCAGTGTTTAATTACCTGGATTTTCAGATTTCTCTTACTGTTCCACAGCTGTCACGTTAGGAAGGAGAGTGAAAAGAGAAAAAAACTTTCCCTTTAAGAGTTCTATCCATGCTTGTAACTCTCTCTGGAAACAATGTAGCAACTTCTCCAACAGTTCTCCGATCCCGGAGGTTCCTTGCTTAGCAACTTTATCCTGGACCATAGGCAACTCTCATGATTCTCCGATTCTCTTCCTCCTGCACATTCTTATCCGTCTGCAGGTTTCTTTGAGGCGGCCATTGCTGACCGCCGTCCTCCGCCTAGGGAAAAGGGGTTTAGCTGGCTGGGGAGGGGTCTGCGACACCCCCTACCCCTTTCCAGATCCCCTGTCTTCAGTAGCCCCTACAGGGCAGCTATATCCCCCAAATCCAAGTGGATCGGGGAACCTAGTCGATGAGCCCGGCAGGGATCGCGCTGGATCGCGGAACCCTGCCGCCGCCGAAGCCTCGCAAACAGGAAGTCAGGGTCTAGAGATTTTTGTTAGCCCTTGTGTATATGTGTGGTTAAATTCACATAGATATATTACATATGCTCTAGATTTTGAATGTATATTCGTTCTATGTAAACTTGCATACAATTAATCATAATTGCATGATAGTGTTTTTGAGAAAAGAGGAAGGGGGAAAGGCAGAATTGTGTCTAAAATGGAATAAATGACAATTTACAAATGGGCCTCCCAAATTTCAGCATTCTGACACTATCACTTTCAAAGGTATTGAATGAGATATTACTTGTTTGCAACTTGCCTCCAAGAATAAGCATATGTTAGCTGCCACTAAGAATTGTTCAGTGCTACAGCTACACCAGAACTGAAAATAGCAAAAGAAGAAAGCAAGAAAATAAACTACAATGTATGAATGGCAGTACTTATGGCAAAGAAGATGATGGCAAGTAAAATTAGTGGGAAAAAACATTGGATTTTCTAGAGAAACTAGTTAACTTCCTTTTAAAAAATGAAAAGATATTACTGTATAAGATGCTAAGAGTTTGAATATTTGAGTAGAAGGATTTGCTTTGCTGTTTAACACTTCCTGGATAAAAAATATCTCTTTTTCTATCTATGAATTTTAAAAATCACATGCAAAAATGCCTTGGGCTTTTAATCTCTAAAAAGATTTTCCCCTGTGGTGATAAAGCCAATTGATAAGGCTTTGACTGAGAAAATTAAAATTTCAAAATTTAAGTTTTGGCTGCTCAACTTCTTAAGCTTCCAGAGTTACTGTTGTTTTAATTACAATTGCCAAGATATTGTTCTATTCTTTTGCAGTGTAATTTTTTGTTTAATATTCATTCATCAAATAAAACCTTTTCCCCAAGTATGTATTATATAGAAGACTGTTTTCATTATTTGCAGTGTGCTTATAATAGGAAATTATAATTAATTTTAGTGATGATTTTTTTAAAATTCATGCTTGTGTTTCTATAAAGCTCCTTTGTTTTATTGCTCATCCTTTTATCATCTGTTTATAAAAAGTAACCATATAGCTTTTTAATTTAAAAGAAAGGTGAATAGGTTATATTTCAGTGATAAGAATGCAGACTCTGAGTATAGAAAGTCTAGGTTGATGTCCATCATCTTCACAGAATTGGTGTGGACCATTTTGGCTATCAAATCCCATCTTCAGTTCTGTGCAAAATGGCAGCTGGAAATATCCTTTAAAAATGTCTGTCTTGCCTTTGCTTGCTGAATAATTGGTGCAACCACAGAAAATAATCTTGGATTTGTTTGATCAGTGGCTGAACTTTGCGTAGGACAGTTTTGTTCAAGCATGTTTGTGTGTATTCATGTAATTGTGAAAATATCTCAAAAAATTAGAATGGCTTTCCTTGTAACTGTATTATGTTATTATTTTTTAACACAATTTCTTCCTTCCTTAGCTGTGTTTCATGGTAGAATTTGGATGATACGAATTTTTGTCTCAGTTCCTATTTCAAAAATAATAAATAAATAAATCTGTATATATCAGTTCAATACTTCTGATTTACACTTACCACATATAGTCATTTACATCTAATAGGATATTGATTTGAACTTCCATCTACAGCCAATCTGGAGCTGCAATGATAACATCTGAGAATGTGTTGAGTGCTTCTTATGGTGCATTGTGTAATGTATCATTACTTTGAGATCTTTTGAGTTCACTGGAAGTATACATTTGAGTTAAGAAAAAGTACAGCATGAATCTAATGAAGCTAATGTTTTTAACAGCATCCCTTGTTTTCTCATAGCATCCATAGTGCTTCAGAAGTGGTGGTGCCAAATGCAGCCATGTCTAGAAGGAGAGGAGTGTAAAGTACTACCAGATTTGTCTGGATGGAGTTGCAGTACTGGAAACAAAGTAAAGACAACTAAGGTAGGTCTTAATTGAATAAATGTAACCTCAGTGAATGAGTGATAAGCTCACATTTTGGGCAAACTACACCATTTTGGTAATGTGATGTTTAAAAATCAAATGACTAGATAGACTGCTGAATGAGAATTGCAGCAATAGCTTTATTGCATAGTACAGATGGGCTAAGAACACCAAACATTACTGCTGTCTGATGGCTTGGAGATGCCACCTTACCCATCAGCCATTGTCCAAGCCAACCATCCTATGATTCTTACTAAAAATAGTTTACACAACCATGTTGAGAGAAAGGGAAAAAAACCACAATGGGGAGCAATGTAAGCAAAGGATAAGAGGCTTTTATGGGTTGATTGTCCCATTGGCACTATCAAAATATCCTTGTTCTTGTGTTTAGCTTTTTATTGGTAAGTTGCTACTATTGGGCCTGGCTATGAAGGATTGTTGTGGTTGGTGCAGTGGCAGGAGGTAAAAATATAAAAGAATGTAAGAAGTCTCGTGACAGGCAAGCAATGAAACTCCATAGCTGATAGGATGATTATATGGAAAAAGGACAGTAATCACTTATTTTCCAACCCACCCATCTTTCAAACATATACTATCATTTTTGTAGCTATTAGACATTCAATTATTTTATGAAGAATTTGACCTTAAGTGTGTGTTGAACATCTTGATGTAGTATGAATAGTGCATTTTAGTAAAACCCTGTGGATATTTGCACAGACAATCAAAAGCTGAATAATAAAGTAAGGGGGAAAAAATAAGTTGTTGGCAAAATTATAAGAAAGGTTCAACAACAAATCTTACTAAACATTTCCCAAATTTGGTCAGTTCAGAAAGCTTAAATATGTTTTCCTTGATAATAGAAAATATTTTTTCTCTATTGAAAATCACTTAGTTCAGGTATTTTTTCCCATCTGTCTTCCTATTATTTCAGAGAAGAGTGACAAAATCAGAAGTGACAAGTGTACTGCTGATAATAAAAGATCAGTTGTCTAGTTAAAAGAAGCATCATCCAGCTGATAGAAATTGATTTGCAGTTCTAATGGCTATTTAGAAGGAGCGTCTCTGACTCGGAGCATATGAGGTTCACTCAGTATTCCAATGAAGTTCCTAGATAGATGCTGCATCTGTAAGATTTTTGCCCAGGAGCAGGTTTTCCATTCTTTTCCTCTCAATCCAGCCAAACAGTTTCTATCCTGTCACAGCTCCTCCTGTTGGAGCAATCATCTGTGACAGAGAACTACATGATTATTATTTTCATGGCTTGCTGAATACTCTGAAGAACAAGGTATAATTAAAATTTTATCAAACTCATTAGTAATTACATGTATGTCATGGTTAATCAGTTGCATAATTTTGTAATCATTGTTCATATAGTGGAGTGTAATTATTCTTCAAGCTTTGCCTGCTTTGTGTGTCCATCTCCTTTACACACAAACATCCCCAAAGAATTGCTCTGTGAAACGGCAGAGTGTTTTCTTTCTTATCTTTTGCTCTGCTGATAACATACACGCACTGAAATGCTTTCTAAAAACTGAGTATCAGAGTAGATCCCATTGACTCAGGTAATCATGATGAGTAAAACTACTATCTTTGCTCCATCAACCTTGATTTATCTGTTACCCATTTTTATACTTAATTTTACATTTTTTAGTGTTAGTGTTGTACGTGTGTTCACTTTCAGTGGTGGTATGCTACCAGTTCAGCTCAGTTCGGCCGAACCGGTAGTAAAAAAAAGCCTTCAACGATCAGCTGAAAGGAGGGAAAAAAGCCTCAGATGATCAGCTAAGAGGAGAAAGAAGAGAAAAGTGCAGGATTGATCTTCCCACCCGCCCCTGTGCTTTTCTCTTTTTCTCCTCTCAGCTGATTGGCTCTGCAGGCCTCAGCTGGTGTGTGGAAAGCTGCGCACACACATTAGGTGCGCATGTGCGCGATCACCAAACCAGTAATGGAATAGGTAGGATCCCACTGCTGTTCACTTTGGTTTTGAAGGTACTATTCTGAAAATAGAAATTTTATCCTATGGTCATCTTTGCCAGGCCTCTTCCCTACACAGGGAAGAATTTGCACTTCTTCGTGGCATTTTCCTGAAGTGTTTTGAATGAAACATTCTAATTTATTCTAAACATTCTAACACTTTTCTAATGTTCTGATCCATCCCCAACTAGTTCTGTTCTTTTATACTATTTTAATGGCCTTGGAGCAATCTTTGCTGGAACAATTGCTGGAAATTGGTGAGTGGTTTCCTCAGTTTTGGAGTGGGGAAGATACAGAATTGTGGCGTATTTCCAAATCTCTCCAAAACCCCAAGGAAAAAAAGATGAATCTTTAAGCCTTACTTCTATCCACTTCACATTATCAATGTATCCAGCATGGCCACATCATCTCTAAAAAAATTATAAAAGTGAAATCCTATCTACCAAAAAATTCATTCTGCCTCTAGGTCACAAGATTAGTTACAACCACTGGAAACAACAGACTGTAGCTGAGTCTTTATTAATTGGGGCATCCCATTCATAGCTGGCAGAGATGATTGGGTTTTGGAGCATGTGCTTTCAAAGAAATTGCTGAAGTGAAGGAACAACAGAGAACCTGATACCCTCCTAGGGTAAGAAAGAAGTGCCAAGTAATGAGCAACCCGAGGAAGACAGATAAGAATTCACCCAGGCTTGGATGCAAAACACAGCAGTCCCTCTGCTCATTTGGACTAATTGACACTCTGAGCATCCTCACCTGTTCACAGAGAACTGTTTCCTATTTTTAAATCAACCATAGTGTCACTGCATTCATGCTCAGATGTATGAGCAATATAGAAATAATCATTCCCTTGTTTCCCGAATACAGGTGACTTCTCAAATATTCAAGAGCACCACTTCTATCTAGAAAACAGATTCTGTCTTTGTTGCTCATATCACTAGTATGTGACTTCATAGCTCTCAGCCTGCTATGTTTATTTTATAATTTGTCTTTCTCTGATCCTTCAGTTTTTGCATTAAAGCAAATTGTCTCCTGTTTGTTCTGTCTTTGAAATATGAGATAAAGCTGCCACAGTTACTGGCCAGACATATAAATAATATACATATAATCCCACAATAACTATGGTTCTCTACTGTGTACACATGAATCGAAGGAGTTTTTTTTCCCTGTGATGCTCTTGGTTTGCTATTTTGCAGTAGATTTGCTAAATTGTTCTTGTGAATATATCTCTTATTTGGCATGCACATATGGCCAGGGAGAGGATTTAAATCATAATATTTAAATGTATCCACAATTCTCATGGCTGTCTTGACAGAAATCTCCAGGTTTCCAGTGAAATAGGTGAGAAAGGCCTTTGTAATAGATAAATGAGGTATGAAATATCTGAAGTCTCTACAGTCATTCACAGATATTATATAACCTGACAAGCTTCATGGATATATTTGTTATAAAGGGAATGAGTAAGACTGGAGTTAAGTAACAGGTATCCAAACATGTTTTGCATAGCAGGTTAAAATTTGAAGCAACTGACTTTTACAGGCATTTAGTAACCAGTAATTCAGCAACTGTTCAAACTTGCAACTACAAGTGGTAATTACAGAGTCCTCGAAACTCCAGTCATCAGAATAATGGTATGGTACCCGGGATAGTGATTTGTAACATTCCCTATCACCTTCCCACAAGCAACTTCCATGAAGAAGCTGACAGGAAGTTCGAAGTCATGATCATGTCAGGCCCTTGATTAATGATTGTAATTGGAGACTGCTAGACCTGCCATTCTAAATGACACATTTTTCCCAAATTGGGAAATTTGAGTCTCAGTAATTGTTGTTAAATTAGGACATTTTTAATGCTGAATCAAAAGATTTGGGACATAGAAGCTGAAAGAAACTTAGGGTGGCTTAGCCACACCAAACATGCTTTGTTGCATTGGTGACTTCTAGAGGCATGTGTTGGCTCTTCCTCATGTTGTCCACAAATATCGACACCTGATAAGATGGCCAGCTGTGCTATTCTAGCATCTTGGCATTGGCTTTTGTGGTTTTCTGAAAAATTGGAACAAATGTTTACCTCAGCTTTACTATCTGATATAGAAAGGATGGGTTCTTAAAATTATGGTGACAAATACATAAATAAATTTGGCTTATTTTTAAATAATAATGAAGTCATTATTTAAGGTAGCACAATACCTGCATATTTCTGGCTTTTACTTCGCTGACTCATCTGAAGTTGTAGCTGGTGAGGACTCTCTTTCCTTATTCACATTGCCATTTGAGCCACCTATGTTGTTCCCTACATTGAAAGTGCTGGCAGTGTTTGTTTCTCAGTAACAATAGAAGTGGCAGCTCATGGAGCTGATTCAGTCCCAGAACTGTGCTTCTGCTTTTTTTTTTTATCAGGCTCTTTGCCTTAGTGTTAGAAAATTGTTTTTTCCCCAAATACAAGTTGACTAGGCTGGCCAAGCTAGGCCAGGCAAACAGTTGAGTAAGAGAGGCAGACATAACAGGATAATAGTAGACAGCATTATCATTACTCCCTCCCATGATAACATAGCTGTTATAATTAGTTTCTTTGTGTTGGGAGTTGGGAAGAAGCAAGAGTTTCTGCAGCTCAGGAGTCTTACATTTTAGGAGTTAATTTTTTCCCTTCGAGTCAGTACTTCCTCAATCACTGAAGTCTGATTATAAGAACTAGCTTGAATAAGAGGAGCTTGTCCTATGGAGGGCATATTCTCTATAACTCTCTGAAGCTTCCACCCATGTCAGACTTAACACTAAGGTACATTGATATGGACTAATTATTGTAATAATTGGACATGTGGAATCACAGAGGTGGAAACACTGAATTTCACCTAATTCATTAGCATCATACCAAGCAGAGCTTCTATTTCTTGGACTTTAATCACCCTTGTTAAATGCATATGCATTTCTATTAAAATATTTTGAGAGGCTTGCATGCCCCTGGTTTTCTTTTCAGACTGAAAAATGTTAATGTACCTATGCCAGAGGAATTTTAATTTTTTAAAAAATCCCTTCCACTTTAACAGGTCACTTAACATAATCTTAAAAAGGTCACTTAACATAATCTTAAAATTGGAAGCCTGGAAATGCTTGAGGGCATTAAATTATAAGAAATGTTAATATTTAAGCATTTTGGAATAAATTCCGTGGCCCCCATATAAATTTCATACGTGCTCTTTTGCAATAGATCGTTCCTTTTTTTTTTTTTTTTTGGTTGAGTCTTTTGATTCATGGGATTCTGATGGACAATTTAAAGCTGTTGAGTTGTCTTTTATTGCTTCTCTTTGTGACTGTGCATGTAATTAAAGACATTCCTTGTGTGCATAAGAGAGCAGCCACCACTAAACTATGCTGTTTGTGCAAACTGCAGTGTTTGTTTTCATTTGGAAGATGATAGAGATGGGTTCACACAACATGCCAACTTGCTTAACAATCACAAATATATATGGGCTGACAAATACAACTCACTAATCACATAGTAAATGGGCTGGTATTAAAATACTTTAAATCAGAAACAAGTAATATTATCACTTGTTTGTTACATAAAAACTATATAAAGGAACAAATTAATGTAGCAACTCATCTGACTCACATCAATCTTTGGTCTTAGTCCAGTAACAGTTGCTGACTTAAAAATCTATTTTTCCATTTTAATATTGGCCTGGAACAATGTGTTGTCTTTTTTTTTTTAGTTTTGCTTCCGGAGCACTGATTCATAATGGAGCTAAATGGCTCTTCAGATTTGACAAAATGTGTCTCTGACCACTCAGGCACTCATATGAAAAGTAGCTATTTCCCCAGGATTATGTATCTGCACTTGGTAATTTCAGTCCAATGATAGACAGAGATACATTTGGTTTAATAAAGTGCTGACAGATATTCCACATGTGCCCATGTTAAGTTTCAAAGCACCTTTTCTCCTTTGATTCCAAAGTGCTACACAGCCTTAATTCATTAACAAACTGAACTTTAGTATTATGTAGCACTTAATTGGCAAAGAATATAGATATATGGGAATATAAATCCACACCAAGATGTTAAGGTGGCAGAGGTCTCTTTGATACATTCTATTCTGTTTTACAGGTCACACGATAGGTCTTGGAAGAACCACTGTTATCAGATGTCATCTTCATTGATATGGCCAGCGTTCCAAAAATGGCACAATACGGCTTTTGTTCAGGTGCAAGATTCTTCTTGTATGCTCTGCAGAGTTGGAAATATGAGGACTTCCTTGGTATAGGATATAATGCATTTGAGGTATAGGATGGCTACTTTTTATGGTCACTTTATTAATCTTCCTCAAGTACATCTGCCTAGGGAGTGGTGCTGCAGTCTGTTTCCTTTTGCAAGAACAATACCAAGGATTAGAGAACAGGGGTGGTATTCCTGTCTCGGCAGATATCTTGGAAATTTTTCCTTGTTTTTGAAAATAAAATATTGCATCAGCTACTGATTAAGTAAGTGCAGCCTCAAAGGTATTTAACAATCAATTGCTACCAATTCTACAATTCTGGGTCTTGAATGAGGTTACAACTCCCTTCTGTTCCATATTTTTTATTCCATCTCATGGATATACCTGTGAGGAGAGGGGGGGAGGGAGGGAGGGAGGGAGAGAGAGAGAGAGAGAAGCATTTCTTCCCTTTCTGTTCAGTCAACTATTCTTCATTGCATAGTCTGTAAATGGCCCTAAAGGGGAGAAAAATCTTTCTTTCCTTTTAGCTATTTTTTTTTTGTCTCGAAGCTTGCTGTGTTGATTGCTAAAAGAATTGGAGACTTTAATGGATGATTCAACATAAAATTAGGACATTTACAAATTATTTTTCAGTCAAAATTTTGTTGGTTTCACAGATAACAGGCTTTGAAAATTTGGGTCCAAGAAATCAAACTCTAATCTTTCAACAACAACAAAAAACATCAAGCAGTTGTTCTAATATTTATCAAGATAGCAGACCAGATTCTTTGCTAAGGTTATGGGAGGATCTACAATAGAGATAGAAGTTTCAAAAACCTTGAAGAAAGAAATATCTTCTATTTGATTCCCACAAAAGATATTCTCCCTGACCATTCTTTCACCTAGTTCAGCATTTACTTTAATAGGGTTTATTATAGTTTTAAGTCTTTAAAGTTATAAGGATAATTTGTTGGGGAAATTCTATTAAAAACCTGAGAACAAGGAAAGTATTGTCTTTCACTTTGCTGTGTTGTGCTTGGTTGAGTTTAAATTTTATTTGGATACTGGAGTTAGTTTAATTACGACTTAGTATTAATTAAATACTTGTAAAGGACAACTGTAATGAGTACAAATCCCTCTCAGGGGCAAATTATTGTTTTTAATAATATATTCTTTATTAAAATAATGCTGAAATCCCTAGTTATTTTACTCCTATTTGTAATAGGGGTTGAAGGAGCATCCACTTGACTTTGGCTTATTAAGACAAAGTTTTAGATAGATTTTTTTTGCT
Organism: Notechis scutatus; assembly: GCF_049901735.1. Taxonomy (NCBI): domain Eukaryota; kingdom Metazoa; phylum Chordata; class Lepidosauria; order Squamata; family Elapidae; genus Notechis; species Notechis scutatus. The sequence goes on along the minus strand of NC_142011.1, from coordinate 40,272,921 downwards.
AAGGCAAATCAAAGACATAGAACAGTGCTGTCTATGGCAAAATTAATGTCATATTTTGGTAATCTGGCTTCCGAGTGGAAAACTATATTTAAGGTCCATATAACATTTCATAGCAAATGGAAAATTAGTTATGAGGGTGTAGACATGTTCTTTTAACACAACTCATTATTAATTTTTCTTGTTAAGTATTGAAATCCAATTCCATTTTATTAGCATCTGTAAAAATGTTCCATATCTGTATCCTATTATGGCTACCTTGATTCCTGACGTTCTGTTGATATAATATAGGAATGAGGCTGCAAGTATATAAATTGCAAAGTAATATCCAAAGTCAATATCTAATTCCAACTAATTTTGATGGATTGGAGTATCCAGGAAGAATGTAGTGGGCAAGCAGATGCACCTTCCAAACTTCGCCTTGCCCTGACATGTTTTGGAGTGGCCTGGCCTCCATGCTGTGACTGTATGAATCCCTCAACTTTGTTATCTCAACGTTTTTGTAACAGACTATGTTTTACTTGCTTCAAATGCTGTGTAAATACCAGACTGTGAAATATTAAAGTTCGTTTTAATCTCTGCAAGGCGATTCATTTGGTTTTTATTTTTTTCAACCTAATGGAAAATTAGACAGAGCTTTTGTAAGGCAAGTTTGGATTCCCACCAGGAAACTAAAAAAAATGGGACCAAAATGCCTGGGACAAGCTAGCAAGAAAAAAGATCACGTTAAAAAAATGGGCATCATCAGACAAGGGCTGAGAAGGAAAAAAAATCTAGAAAATATCTCATAGCAAATTCAAATGGGACAGATAGGTGAACATTCAGTTTGGAGTATTGTCAATTGCTCCATTTGTAAGCATCCCTCCAGCTTCCCTATCATATCACCTAAGGCAGAATATATGCAGTTTTCCTCATGTTTCTCACTACACACATACACATAGGATCCACAGAGACAACATGTACCTGCCTACCTCAATTAGGCTGTCTTCATCTGTTTTGCTGTCCCACACATAGAAACAATGCATGCATTACCCTGATGAGACACAAACACACATACACAGCCATATCAGCCCTTATTAGGCCTTTCAAGGCACAGACACAAGCAAACAAACAAAAGCACATTACATAAAGAAACATAAAATTACATAAAGAAAACATAGATGCCTCATATGGTTAAGCTCATAAAGAGACTGTAAAAAATTCAAGACTTACATTCTATATGCTTGCCTTCTTTGTTTTAATTATGAGATTCCTTTGGGTAAAGTGGGAGGAAAAGGTAAATTTTGAAGACATATAGAGAAATGAAAAAAGTGAGCACACGGAGATGAGAAAAAAGGAAATTGAGTAGCGTAGTAAAGTGGTTGGACTGGCATAGGGAAGACCCAAGTTGAAAACTATCTCTCAGTAGCTGATGTTGGGCCAGTCACTCTCAATCCAATTTACCACAACCACAGGGTGAAGAAAATGAGATTTTCTTTAAACCTTTAAACCTTCAAACCCTGAACAAAAAGCAAGTAGAAATCAAATGAATAAACAATAGTTTTGCTCTTTATACAATGGTATAATAGTATGTATTAAAAAGCCTAAGGATAATTGTAAATTGTATAACTATACAATTGTATAATTGTAAAAAGCTTAAGGATTATAACCCATTTCCCTAGGTATGAAGCTGCACTGATCTGTTTATTTTGAATAACTGTATCTTGTAACTTTTCTGTTACAAGACTCAATCCAATTGATTGTAAGCGTAGTCCGCAAGCATAGAAAGATTTTATATGGCCCAATAGATCTTCTACCACCATGTGTTTGTGCATGTGTACATCTATGCTTTTAAATTTAGTTGTATTGCTAGCAAAGGAATAGAAACCAAATTATTAGAGCTATGGTAAAATAATAAAGGACAAATTTCTTTGTAGATGGCTAAGTGCATAAAAGTTCTTATATATTGAGAATCAGAAAATATAGGCATCTGTAAAACCTTAAAATGAAGCTAGTTTCACATTACAACCTCTAATTTTGCCCTTTTAGTTTTCCAAATTACAGGTAGTCCTCAACATATTACCACATTTGGGATCAGAATTTCCATTACCACGCAATGTAGTCATAAAACATGACTGCATCACCCTGGCAATCCAGGCCAGTCCTGGTTGCTGTCGTAACTCCAGATATGTGGGTCATTAAGTAGAAAGTGGAGAGAGTCCCAGTCCCAGGGTACAGTGGGAGGTGGGAGGCCCTGGAAGGCCTAGTACAGGAAATGCATGAGTTGTGTGAGGGAGGATGCTGCAGTTCAGCATTAGCTCAGGAAGGACGGGAAAGAATATGCAATATGAAGCCCAGCCCCAGCCTAGCAGCTTAGCAGTATAGCACAAAAAGGCTTCTTGGTGTATCGCAACTCTGCAACTACAAGGAGTTGTAAGGATAACCAAGAAGATTATGATCAGGTATGATGTTCTTTTGTTTTCAGTGGATTGGATCTTGATGAACTTATAGTGGTGGCTAATCTTTTTGGGCTCCTGTGCCAAAAATTGTGCGCACACTCGCATGCTAGCACCCAGAATGCAATGTGCCCCCCACACCCTCTGTACATGCACACGCAATCTCCCTCCCGCCACCCCCTTACCTGCACTGCGCCTCACAGCTGATTTTTTGGCTGGTTTGACGAAACAGGCCTATTCGGCCTGAAAAGCCTTGTAGAGGCTTTTTCCAAGCCTCTGGGAGGCTGAAAAAGGCTTGACACCAGCAGAAAAATCAGCTGTGAGGTGCGCGCATGCGCAGTGAGGTAAGTTTGCCTGCAGCTCGTGTGCTGGCACAAATAGCTCTGCGTGCCACGTGTGGCACATGTGCCATAGGTTCGCCATCACAGTCCTATAGTCTCACTGCTTCCACCTGAAATAAAGATTAATTAAAGACCCAGATTATTGGGGGAAATATGCTGGCTCTGTAAACCACTTAGACAGCACTCTCTAATGTAAAGCACTATGGGGCAGTATATAAGTCTTAAGTGCTATTGTTATTGCTATAAATATCAGAATCAGCTGTGTGTGAATAAATGTTTGGGTTGAGCAAAAATGACTTTCCATTCTATTCATCAGTGGCAAAATAAGAGATGATGTTTGCCTGAATTTTATGCTATGAAATGAAACTTCTCCCCAACAGTTGGAGGAGAAGCACTAAAAAGGATGTTTCTTTTATCATTAGTAGCAAATTATTTAGTGCAGGGTAAAAAAGGGGTGGACAAACAAAAAGAAGAAGTCATAGTCAAGCAAGAGTCAGCTTTGTCTGAAATTCTGTATCTTTTTTGGGGGTAGAATAATTGGGGAACTGTTTTGGCCATTGCTAGCAAAAATTCAGGAATGTCTGAAAATGAATATTTATTGAGAATTTATCCAAATCCCCCTTTTTAAAAACCCCAAATACAAGTGGCTGCTACCCCATAAAAACTTGCTTGGTCCAAAATTACCAAGAGTGTTCCCAAATGCTTAAAAAGATGTAAACAGTGATTACATTTCTGACTTACAGCTGAATGAGGCCCATTAATTTAGCTCTTCACCCCTAGGTTCTTCTGGTTTCTAGATTTTAGCTTGTGCTCAACGTGTGGAAAATTGAGGCAATTTCCTTGTGCTGGGAATCCACCATCTCGCTGAAACACTTTAAAAAGATGATACTGCCACTGGGGAACTTGGCAAAAGTATTAAAGCTTCTGTTAATTTCATTACTCTTAAAGGTAGTGTTTAATGTAAATTAATGGAGCTGCGAACATTCAGGGTTGCGCAAAGCCTGAAGGTATGCGTGTATTCTTTTTTGCATAGTTTTTTTTTATACTGAAAGTATTTTAAGTTTAAAATGTATAAAATTGTATGTTTTTTTATTAAGGCTGAAATGTAGCTAGAGGAGATAAGTGTTTCAATTGGTAAGAACCTGCTTTTTATGCCTTCAACTGCATTTCCTCGTCTGTAAGTAATCAATTACATTCTGGTGAAGGGCAGATATGTCACTGGTGGCCAAATAAATTGTTGCCGTGGGAATTCTGATTAATTGGGAGGGAATGCACTTAAGACCATCAGACAAAAGTATTGATGTAGAAACAAGAAAGAGAAGCAGCCTTCTGCCAAATTGCCAATGGCCATTCTGACAGGGATGATGCAAATTTAGGTTCAATATATTGGGATGGCACAAAGTTGTGGGTGGCTGTGCTGAAAGTATTCATTGCATTGTGGCAGCTTCAGACATAACCGTGGAACCAAAATAGTTTCTATTGCAGAGCAATTTAAAGTTTTCCAAAGTGAATTAGATGAATAGATTGTTCCTGAAACAAGGTGGTTGAGGAGTGGGAGTGGAGAAGAGATTCAGGAGGCAGAGACATTCTCAGATTAAAACTATGCATCACCTTAAATAGCTCATAAATTAGATGTGGTAGCAATGTATAGTATATGCTGCGTATCTGTAGCAGTAATGTTTTCTTTCTGAATTTAAGTAATATACTTTAGGACTGATCAATTTCATTTGAGAGTAATGTACAAAACAATTCAGACAATGTGAGTGGAAAAACTCTGGCTGATATTAGATGAAGTAATTCTATATTATAATAATAAAAAACATTTTCCTGCAAGATATATTTTGAAGAAAGAAGATAATGTGTCCATTTGTATATGTAGCTTAGCAATTCCTACTGAAGCCAGCATTGGATAAAATAGCTGTATAATATAAACAAATCCATTGAAAAAGAGGTATAACATTGAGGTATAATATGATACATACCACCCACATACATACACAAAAGCATACAAACAGACCATACTGAATTGTCAGTTGAACTAGCTCTAAGGAAACTCAACTGTAAGGTAATATATATTCTTACTCTCTGTAATACACTGATGCAAAAGTACTAAAAGAAAACTAACCTGGAATATGAAAAATATATATGATTTTTAATATATTGATTACATATTTCATGTAAAATTTGTTAGCAGAAAATATGTGTGATGCACGTTAACAAGAGGGCATGGCTTTTATTATCCTATCATGCTGACTGCTCTGAAGCCAATGACCATTATTGCAGATCCCCCTGTAAGGATAATCTAAATATGAAACACCTGTTTTTTAATTATTTTTCTAGAAAATATTGTTCTGGCTGGGTTGCTTCTTTCCCTGGGAGGCAATTTTAACATCAGATTCCATGTTCTTTTGAAAGCTACAACCTTTTCAGAGTGGTTGAGACGCTTTACAGTGAAGGCAAAACCGACTTTGCCTCCTCAAAATCTCCAGTGGAATATCACTTAACTAGAGCTCTACCAAGCATGTGTTACTAGGATCCAATCCTCTGTGTTACCAGTAAGCTTATACTTTCATTGCCCCAATATCATCTTAAAAGTTGTCATTTGATCAGTAGCTGACAAGTCTCCTAGCAGTCCCCTATCTCCCATTAGAGTTAAAAGCCAGTGCTTGGAGTTGAGTAGGCTGAGATTTTTGTTCACCTTTAGTGTAGCTTACTGTAGCGCTCTGGAATCCAATTTTTTAAATAGTTTTCTTTGTGTATCAGATTTGGATTTTACTAGTTTCTGCAGTGTCTTCTAATTTCTAATTTCAAAGTTGCTTTGAAATTATCTTTCATAGTTAATATAAAAATCTTTTAAATACATGACAAATTATAGTTTCCAAGGTCCTGAATAAAAAAGAACAGCACATTCTTATTATAAATTATGGAAATTTCTGTAGGCAGAATACTGGTTTGCTTTATTGCATGAAAAATAGCTAATGCCTTTTCTTCCCAACTTATGCCCTGAATAACTTTGCTGCTTGCTAAAATTACCTCACCTGCCTGTGAATTTACACTATTGCTATTTTTAAATAGTCACATAACATCCTCTACCTTTAAATCTTTAAAAGTCTTTACATTTGTTGTTAAAAATATTAAGTATTTTTTCTTTAACATTATGGATTTTTCATACATGTTTCCTAGTATGTTGTGTTCTAATATTCCCTTTTAAAACCTTTTGAATTATCAAATCTTGGAACAATAATACTACTTTTATTTTAATAAGAATCTGAATGTTTAAAAATGAATCTAAAGTTTTAAAATAGATGAATACTGATCTGTTAACTATAGGTTAGGAATGGTTAATGTTAATTCATAGCTCTGTATAGAATAGGCATGATGCTGCTTCTGAATAATTCCAGGACTAAATAACACACAGGGTCTGCTACCTGCAATGTATTACATTGGCACAAAGAATAAAAAATAAAAAAGCCCAAGAAGTAAAGATCCGGAGAACTTTCTAACCAGGCTATGGCTATTGGTCAGGAGGAACAGGTTAATTTAGATAAATAATATATGTCACTATTATAAATATACGTCACTATATATTATAAATATATGTCACTATTATAAATATATATATTATATATATTTAGAACTGCTGCATTTGCAACGTTACAAATACTGATTGTAATCTTCATCACCATCAACTTCTCTTGGTATATCAATTATTATTGTGTCTAGAAATGCATGATTTTAGCATTATCATGTTCAGCTTAATACCAAGACTTGGCTACAGAAACCCTGTATGTGGAGATACCACTACAGATGTACAAAATAGGGCAGGTGGACTGACTTGGAAAAACAAACCATGTATATCAGCCATACTTAGGTATCTTTCCTGGCTACCAATTTGATTAGAGAAAATTAGATACCATCCACTTCTACAGTCATCAGATTCAAAATCAAAGCATATCCAAACATACTTTTTAGCCATTTTATATAGCAATTTCTTGTTGGTTGGTATAATTGGTTGGTTGTACCAGATCTGTTGGATGGTATAACTTAATGCAATAAATGATCAATAGCTGAACAGAAAGCTTCTTTCCAGGCTTTGCAAAACTAACAATAGTTTGAAAGAGCTCTTCACAAGGTTCTTATTTTGGCACACTTAACCTTACTGAATCTTAGTGATATTCTACACAGGCTAGAAGAGCTGAAATTGTTATTTAATTGCTCATAATCCTCTGACATTGTTGCTATCATAGCTCAAATAGAACAGTAGGGAACTTCAAGGTCTTCTAGTCCAATGTCCCGCTCAAGCAGGAGATCGTATACCATTTCAGACAGGTGGTTGTCCAGTCTTTTCTTAAAAACCTCCAGTGATGAAGCACCTACAACTTCTGAAGGCAAGCTGTACCACTGGTTAATTGTTCTCACTGTTAGGAAGTTTCTCCTTAATTCCAGGTTGCTTCTTTCCTTGATTAGTTTCCATCCGTTGTTTCTGGTCTTGCCTTCTGGTGCTTTGGAAAATAAGTTGATCCCCTCTTCTTTGTGGCAGCCCCTCAAATACTGGAATACTGCTATATGAGAATATGGCTTCATGAGAGCCACCTTGTTTTCAAAAGGAGACCAAGGCAGGTGCCCCTGCTGGGTTTTTTTCATGGCTATGGGATACTCAAGTATCAGCTTTTAGTTGCTGGTTCTTGATGCCAAGCATGAGGAAAGACCAAGAACAACTATTGTGCTTTATCTCCTACTACAGCAAAGATTTGAAAAGATATGATCCAGATGTGAACCAGAACCATTCTGCATCAGGATGGTGAATGATCATGCAGCCCATCACCAGCCGCATCTCATTCTGCTTGTCATCCCAGCCTTCCCTGATTATTCAGTCCAAATCACAATATAAAAGTAAGAAGTTAATTTTGCTTTTGGGCAGAGCAAAACAGCCAGCTGTCTGGAATTTAGATACTGGCACAATGCTGTGGGAGGCAATTACAGACTCATTTGCCATATTCATGCTTGATGTGATAGAATGCAGTAGGGATGTGGATTCGCAGGAGGGAGGGGTGCATTCCAAAAGACTAAGAGACAACTCAGCCCAGATATCATGTGTGAGAGAAAGATGATGAAGACAGCCCCTCCCTAACAATTTACAGGGTATATTATAGATGCCGATAGTACTGTCTTTAGTCTGACAAGATTTTGTCTATTGGTGTAAAACAATAAATAACTCAGTTTGGAAGACTCACTATGTTCATTCTTGGTTTTTAACCTAACATTTGATACTTGTCCAAGATCATCAGACAGTTCTTGTCTCTTAGTGTATGATGGACCTGGAAAATACCCTTTCCCTTTCTGCTGCATGAACTGGCACTGAAGAATCTCGTCTGTGGGAAGGATTGATAAGGTTTCCCTCACCCTGGGCTTATTGTCTATTTGATGGCTAAGGCATCATATAAAAAAGCCTGGACCTGAAGCATAACATCTTTATCTCTCTGCTCCATGTTCTTAAGAAGTGGTGGACTGTATAAACCATTTTATAGCATTTATACCCTTTCCTGTAATTGCCAGGTGTTAGCTAGATAGAACCTAAAGCCAATGTATTGCACAATATGACATCTGTCATCTAAAGCATGAAGGTCCATGAGTTCAATTTATAATAGAGGTTTTGAACCCCAAGGAATAACATCTGGCCATTCAAATATGATAGTTCTCAATAAGGATAAACCAAAACAAGGGCGGTCTAGTAATCCCTATAACTAATTCTCAAACATATGGTACCTTTTGATGAAGGCTGCCAGATTTTGCATGAGGGATGCAGGGGTGTTGTTGAATAGTATTAATTTATTCTTATTTATGAGGAAGGAGCAATTAGAGATAGAGAGATAGGGATCACAGATTCTAAAAAAAATACAGGATTTCAGAAGAACAAGTGTAGTATTTGTTGTTAGTATTTAGCATTCTGTGTGGATCAGAAGAAATACATTTCTATTCTCCCCTCCATTGTTTTCTGGATATAGTTTGTTAGAAAATGTTATAGAATTGAGTATAAGCAGGAAAAAGAATTAAAGGGGTGCTATTTGAAGCTGTGTTCCAACTGAAGGAGTTTTCTTTTGTAGTGATCTGATAATCTAACAATTTGTCTGTTAGGATTGTGAAAATCTTCACCAAAGCTTCAAGCAAAGCATTGTCCTCCCTCCTTCCCTATTTCTCAGAGGTCAAGTGGCCAGATGGCTTTCTGTTGTTTGGCTCTACGGCTCTTCAAAGTCTCAGTCAAGGAGAATTTTGAGAAGAGCCACTATCACAGGACTTTCTAGAAAATCTCAAGGTGATTCAAACACCTAACTTCAGCTGGCACAAATCTCTTCATGAAGAATTCAGAACTGAAGCATTGTATTGCCAACGATGATGATAGAAAAAAGATATATATAGATGCTGCAATGAACATAAATTCAAATTAAAGTTATAAGACTAAACCAACTTTAGGATATATGTGAGGGAAGAAGAAACATTGCAGTTTCAATATATAAATAAGCTTCAGAACAAACTAAAAAAAATATTTTAAAAAATAAATATTGGATTGCTAAAGAAAGCATTTTAAGTAACTAGTATCTGGAATAAGAAAGGACTGCATTATCACAAAAAATAAGAAAAATAAGCCCAATCACTGAAGCTATGCTACATAACCCAAAAGAGAATTATAAAGGAGCACAGAAGAAATTTGACAGCAAGTTAATATATTTGAGTATGCACGGTATTCCCCCAAAGCAATATGTTAGGAAAGGCCTAGTAAAATGTTTCCTTATGATTGAAATTCAACTTCATAGTCACAAAGCTATGCTATCTCTTCTTTTTCCTCCCTCTTTTAATCTGGAAACATTTTGGGCCCACCAATTAAGTTTTCGGGAGATGTTGCCTCCTATGGCTTTTGAATTTTCAAATCACGCATAGACCATAGGGAGAATACAGATTTACTTTGAACAATTCCAGGGAAATTTGCTTTGCTTTTGACACATCTCAAATCTTTCTGATCTATTTAGCTTAAGGTTCATCCAATCTGATCTATGCTCCTATTTTTAAGATGCATTTCTACCTGGGTTGGGGCCCAATTTTGAAATTGAAAGGGCATTATTTATTTTATGGGGTGATGTTTGTCAACGAAAATAAGAATAACTATGATAGTTGCACCAGTCACAAAAATAGATATTAAAATTCCACACAGTTATTATTTTGATTGGTTAAATATTTTTTAAAAAAAATAACAGTTGTAAGCTTTCAGGTTTCTTAACTCTTCCTTAAGTCAGAAAAAAAGTAGAGAGAGGCAGATTGTGGTTGATATTAACAACAATTTCTAAACCAGCTGCATTTTTAAATGGAATGAATGAAAGCCTTAAGGAATGCGATGTGGATATTGGCTGACACCAAGCAGTACACAAGGTTTTCAGTTACAGCAGGAGGTCTCTAAATATTTCAGGAGGAAGATAACCATTTGGCTTTTTAAGATTCTTGTTTCTGTACCTACCAATTCCAGCAGTTGAAATACACATCATCTCTGTCCTCTATATACAAGTACAGAATAAGGCACTCTCTAGATTAGCAAAGCTGGAGATATTTTAAGGTGTTAGTCAGATGCTAGTTGAGTAGGAATACCTAGACATTTAACCTATGATTACCAATCTACATTAATTTTCTAAATAATATATCCCAAAGGTGCCTTTTCATCTTCAGAACTGAAAAAGCTTCTCGGATGAGGAGCAAAACATATTCAAGGAAAAACAAAGGAACTCCAGTTGCCTCTTGAAAAAGCACCTTTGGGGCAATCATGATCTTCATGACTGAGAATCTCCATAGACACTTACAGATCTATAAATACTAACTGGAAACACCCCTCACACAGAGCTATCTTTTTCTGGAAAAAACAAACCTGTATTCCATTATTAGTTGACTAATAATCCTTCCTTTGTTAAGGAAAAAAGATCACAACATGGAAGTTTTTTGTAAAATAGAAGTGAAATGCCTTACATTCTTAAGAGATATGACAATTCCAGTGCCTCTAAATGTCTTGGATAACTGCCATAGTAAAAGAAATCTGGATTATGTATCTCTATGAACATGTTTATCTGCCAGACTGTCTATACAATTGTAGCCCTGTCTGAAGAATGACCTCTCTTTCCGGATTTTGCATTGATTAGTTTTTGTAAGTGTAAATAATTTATTTGGGAGATTTAAGACCACTTGATATGAGAAAAAAAGAATTAGCAGAGCTGGTAGGCAAAGTGTTTTGAGACATGTATTTTGTAAAGGTTGTTTCAGGAAGTCTCTCTTTTTATGTTTTGAAGTTTAGTTTAATGTTTTTACATTTATTTCTTTAAAGCCAATAGATTAACCAAAGCATTAAGTTGGCATAATTGACTGTTAATATTGTGACTAGCTGAGCTTTCAGTTTCCCATTTTTTGTAGCATTTAGTTTGAAGGCTTGCTTTTAACATTCTGGATTAATGAAAATTTGTATTGGTGAATTTGTTTTCAGTTTGTGCATAATCTCTTCATAAAATAAATGAGCCTTGAACAAAAAAAGTACAAAAGACAATAAACTGATGAAAAAACCAACAACAGTTCAAGAACTAACTTTTTAATTACGTTTTTAAGAAAATCTATTTCTTTATGAAGGAGGTACTAAGTGAAAATACCTGAAGAGACTAAAGACATTTGAGATTTGTGTGTGCATGTGTGTGTGTGTGTGTGTAAAGCTTGCCAGATGTCTTCAACTTTCATGATACCTGGCTAGCTTATCTAGAAATAATGGAAATTGATGTAGAACACATTTTGAGGCACCAGCTATTGCCCACAATCAATTTATCAAAATATAATTTCATACCTAAGAGAAAACTCAAACCAAACTGTGGGAAAGTTTAGGAAAAGATTGTCATAGAAATGATTATTACTGAATGGATGGATGACGATTGGATAAATTTCTGATGCCTAAAGTTTCAAATTTGTAGGAATTTCTCTATATGTCTTCTGGACTAATGGACAGATTGGAGTAAAACTGTCCCTTTTCTTTCATCAAATATGGAGGGTCTAGTTCTCCACAAGCCATAATTTTTAAACTATGAAACAAATCTGAACAATGTATTTGCAAAAATTTGAGAAAATGAACTAGACTCGTTCATCTTCCTTTTTCCTCTTTTCTCCTTTTTGATGGAACTGGAAAAATAGAATAATATTTAGAGAGAATGGGGAATAATTTTCCTTATTTTTTTCATGGACACTGGGAAATACAATAGAAAGAAAATGAAAACTCTCCCATTTATTTCGACCCACTCCCAATGTCTATTTCTGTCTATAATCACTAGCTACGCTGCTTGTTTCTCACCATTATATGTTGACCTAAACTAACCTTTTGCTGCTGGGCTTGTTAGATATATTAGCATTTCCGAATCCTTATAAAAGTAATGAAGTAGGGGAAAAGCCCTGTTAAAACTGAAGAATAACTTTTTCTAATACTTAATATACATACCTTTATTACTGGAGAATGAAAACTCCTAATGTCCAGGTGTTGGCCTTTAAAAAAAACTTGTACAATTTTATACCCAAAAAATAGTTTCATGCCAATTTAGAGCTATTATATTCCCCATCATACATTTTTGCTGGTTCTGAAGAAATTTCTTTCACCTCAGCTCAGAATCAGATTTTGTGTGACCAGTTGAAGTAAGTATCAAGAATCAAGGGAAACAAAATGTCAGCCAGTTTCTAAATGAGGATTAGGATGTCACCACCAATTTCTTACACTGAACCAGGTCAAAAACCTTAAATAGAAAAGGAACTGTTAACTGATAACAATAAGCAGGACAGCACTTCAAAAATAAGCTCAATGAGTCCTGTAAATTATGCATATCTGTACCCACAGATTTAAGTAGAAAAGTAGAAAAACAAAAGAAAATGAGAAGTGTAAAGTTCCATGAGTAACTAAATTTGTGGATTGCTTCAGATTTTCCAAGATGAAGTTTATGTGGATGTTTATAGTAACAGCCACGCCTCACAATCACAGAGGAAGAAGTAAAAATAGGCTAGATGCCCTCAGCTTTCCTAAGAAGGCATCCCTTCAGATTCATGCCCTCTTTCATCCATTATAACCAACTATTAGCAGTCATTCTGTAAGCAAAGAAACAAAAGAAAATAGAATACTCAAAATGACCCATTTTGGGTTCCTCTTCTGCTTGAAATAAATACAGTGCAGTTTAATTGGTGATCGTTAGAACTTTCTGAGATCTGGTATTTACTGGTATTGGCTTGTCTCCCCAAAATCACTACAGTAGAACCTCTAGTCATGAATGCTTCTGATCACAACCAAATCGGGTTCTGACCAAAACGTTCATAAAAAATTTTTTTGCAGGCGATTTTCTGTTCCACACCATTTTTATTGTAAGCGCCAAATTTTCAAAATTAGGTTTGGGTCACAACCAAATCGGGTTGCAACCAAAGTTATGGAATGAGTTATGCTCATGACCAGAGGTTCTACTGTACTTGAAGCATGATCCATACAGGGGCATGACAGAAAGAAAGCTATTGCTCTCTTGCACAGGCCTGTGGCTATTGTGTAACTTGGAATGCTGGGCTAGATGGGTCCATGGCTTGATCCAAGTGGATTCATCTTTGACTCTTATAGTAACCACCAAACATAATTTTGAACATTAAAAGTAAATGGGCCAAGAATTCTTGGCAATTGCAGTGAGCTTGGGTTTATAAAGACAACTATAGAATTGAAAAATAAAAGACTGGATCTAAAGATGAAAAGCAATTGATTGTCTCCAGGAAAGGATACTCTAATTTAAACAGCATTCATTTTTTCAACTGTTGTTGCTTCTTTGGAAGAAATCAAACATTTAAAGTTAGTATGGAAGCTTCTTCCTAGCAATTATTCAGGTAAGTCTGTAATACACCTTTAGGGTATATATGCACGGGCTTGGATGAAGTGTGATATCTGAGGGGGTTGTCTTCTACAGCCTGCCCTTGAGGCATCAAAGTGTGTCAGTTTTCCAAATGTGCTCTGTGATGAAAACAGGAACAGATGGGGGTTAATCTTCAATAAACAAATTGTTCCATGAAGCACATGAGGGAAGAGCTCTACCTCTTTTTAGACCTGTCTCCCTGGAAAAATGTAAACATTTCCTTGCCTTGTGCTGAGTCTGAAATTAAGTGGTATGTACTGTAACAAATGAAGACATATGGAAAAGGCAGAGCAGCAAGGATGATCCTCCATAAATAGAGGAGAATGCTGTAATTCCCCTTAGTCAAGTTTTTTGTGACCAATTGTTCATGATTAATTTTCCCATGTTCTTCTTTTATAGTACTTGTGTTTTGGTCTGTGACTACAAATAAAGTATTATTATTATATATATAGCTTTCTTATACAGGAAAGGTGTATTTTCTTCTTCTTCATTGAAGGGGGCAGATGAGGATGATGAGAAAATAACCTTGGCTTTTTGTTAGTTAACTGTTAACACTCTTTAAATACAACATATCTGAAGATTAGGGCATCTCCCCACTATTACTTGGCTATTTTTCTATTGAACCTAGAAATGTTTCATCTCATGATGTGTGTTTGAGGAGATGAATCCATTTCTTTCTCTGGTCTATTTGAAATAGCAATAAAACTGGTATTTGGGGGTTCTGTCAATATTTTGGGTGGTCTATTTTCCCATTAATTTTACCAGTGCTGCCATCTCCTAAATTCAAGTCAACCATTAATCTCTATCACCACTGTCCTTATATTGAAGCTCAGTGTCCTATTCTGTAATTTGTCTTTTGTTCTATGCATTGTTTACTCTCACTGTCCAAACAATCTCTTCCCTTGCATTCCACACAAAAAAGAAATAAAGGCTGGTTCTCTCCTCTCTCCTTGTTCATGTTTTTATCCACTATCTGTGTATATTTGGCTGGTGGTTTGGAATGGGAGTGAAGAGATTTTTGTGACTCTAGAGCCAGTTGAAACTCAAGGGGCAAGTCATTAATTGAAAGATGTTATTTACCCTCTACTGTTAATCAGCCAGAAGGGAAGATAATATGCACTGACTAGTCTTCTGCCGGTTCCCTGCATCTCAAAGTCAGCACAATTCAAGATGTTCAGCGGTCAGTTTCCCACTGCTTTCTGAGAGTTTGGGAGATGGAAATGCTGAAGCTATGGAGTTGCCCTAGGCAGGGGGTAGGCCTAGAATGCCTTTATAGCAATCAAATAGTTTTACCACATAAGGCTGTCTACCCTGGGCACCATTGTTCTGACTCCTACAGTTTCTGCTTTTGTTCCTTTCCTTTGAATGCAAGGGAACGGTTACCTTTTTCCACTGGAAATCAACTGATTAGTGACTTCTAAAGCACATTTTACTGGTTATGTGAACTAAGACAGCTGGGTCATAGGATGCTGTTATTACACTTTACAGCCTTTTTCTTCACTTGAGTTCCTTCTTACTTTCTTGCATGTCCTGAATGCTATGGCCATTCATAGCAATTGTATAAACAATTGTTGCTAAAGAGAAAGGCTTGAATGTTAAATTGCTCCAATTGGACAAGGTGGAGATTTTCTGCCTCCAGTCTCTGCTTCTCACTTCATATTCATAAACATTCAAAAATCCCCAAATTTTGGGGATTTCCAAATTCAGCTGAGGAAAGGTAGTGATGGGAAACTTTCATTTTGTCATGGAAAGTGAATTAGCACCTAGGCATAAATATCAGGAATAAACATTTGTTTGTACACTCTGTAAAGGTTCAGTAATAAACCAGTAAGTAAACCAACTAGAATGATTTTTAACATTGAAGCTATTATAACAAAACAATTCTTAGAATGATTTGAATAGTTACAATGAAGATGGCTAAACATCAAACAAAGAACAAGATTTAACAGATATTCAGTGTTTGGTGCACACAATATCCACTGGGTGGAATGACCAGATTTTACAGAATAAGAACTGAGATACATTGATTTGTATACATTTATACATACAATTAATTGTAATTCATTACTCTGTGCAAATTTCCAACCAGAATTACAAGAAGAAAAAATTGAATTTAATATTTTGAAATGCGGCACCATAATGAAGTGGCTTTCTGTAATTCCAATACTCTTAGTTTATATTTTTATCTTGTGTATATAATTATTTCCAGAGCTAACCTAGTTTATAGGTGTCTAACAAGCAATAGATATGAACTTCTATATCTGGGTTACAAAACTACAGACAACCATTAGATGGAAACAAAGATACACAGGTAAATCATAGCTATTTTCTGTGGATAGATTTTGTAGCCTTGGTGTTGCTACTTAAATACTCATGCAAGTGGAAACTAATGGCAATTGGAGAAATTATTTCCTACCTCATTGCTCAGGTCAGTCTTTTAGAAACTTGGGCATTTTGCTATTTTTGAGGAGGAATGAATACAGCGTTTGGGACACCTCCTCCAAAAATGGGATTACCTTGGAGAAAACAAGATGTCTAATTATCCTACTAGTTTTTCTTTAAAGGAATAAATATACTTGACTAACGTATAGCTTATTTCTTCCTCTTAATAATTTGAAGTGGCTCACACAAGGTTGCCACTTTTCATGGCAGTCATGAGAGGTGGGTGAGGCTCAGACAAAGCTTTAAAGTCAACCTATAATTTCCATGGTGGACTAGAGTCTCAAACGTGAGTCTCTGTGATCTCAGTTTAAGACTAGAACCACTACACCATACTGACTCTCACAGTATTAAAAAAAACAAATCGGGATGTGCCATTTTAGAATTGACAGATTAATAAACAAAAAATCAATTGGCCAACACTGTTAAAGAAAACACATGTGAAAATATGGATCTTAATTAAACATGTCACTTTGTAATGTAATATTGATTTTTTTAAATAAAAAACTGAAGTAATGACATACAATTTAGAAATGATTTGCTACATTTTCTAAGCTCTTGTTGAAATCAACTATGTAGTCCCACTATAGCCAGTTGTAACCAGTTTTCATTAACAAAAAGCCCTGCAGAGAGAATGTATATTCCCACCAATCTAAGTTCTGCTTTAAATATATTGGTAGAAATCTAAGGCAAACACGTGGAAGAGAAAAGCTCACTATGGCTAAAGTCTTACTTCAATAATCCTTTTAAAATCATGGGAGATCAACACACCATGAAATGGAGGTATTTTTTTTATTTTTTATTTCATGAAACTTCCTAAGAAATGCAAGCACATTCACCCTTTGAATATCAGCAGCTGCTCTTCTCCTGCAGAAACTGCTGTCTTCAAAAGTTACACCAGGGTTTCTGTATAGAACTCCTTTATCCAAAAAGTGAGGTGCCACTGACTTCACCTCAAAAGGCAAGAACGGACTTGACAATTGATCATAAAAGATGCCCAGTAGATTAGATTTTTTTATCTGTGTTCAGTCAGAAACTTTAAAAAAAGCAGGATATCATCTCACTGGTTAATCTTATTTATTGAAGATTAATCAGAAGTGAGGGGAAATATAGAAGTTCTAATCTTTTTTGCTGTTTTAAGCTTGCTGAATTGTTTTATTTCTGAGAGCCAGTTTGAGCAATTCCTGTTTTGGAAGGGAAAACAAAATTGAAACAATCTTAGAAAAATAATCGATCAGAAATGGTGGCAGGGAGCAATTTCATCAGTTTGACTTCTCATAAATGGATGGTTTGTGATGGTCTGACCACAAAAGCTGCAGTATCATTTTATGAGAAGACGGATGACTTCCAAATGTGCCCACAGCATCAAAAAGATGTTTATCCCTAGCCTGTAATTTTGAGTGATTCTGAATGATGTTTTCTAATCCCAAAAGTATAGTGTATCTCAAGTCAAACCTGACTTCTCATAACTTGATGGACACATATGTTATATTTATTTTATAAATGTATTTATTAATCAAACTTATATAAACACTCATCTCACCAAAAGTGAATCTGGACAGTACACAACAATCTGATAAAGCAACAAATGTGAAAACAATATAACATATACCATTTTAATAAATATGATAAAAAACAAAGTTACAAACCAAGGCAAAGGGAGGGTGATGAATGGAACCTCAGCAATGGAACCCTCTAAGCCAAGGGTGTCAAACTTGTGGTCCGCGGGCCGGATGCATCATGTACTGCCCCTGCCCCTGCCTGGTTTAGCAAAGGGGGGGGGAGTTCCAATACGTCATGTGATGTCGCCATGACAACATGTGTTTGACACCCCTGCTCTAAGCAATCTCCTGTCCCCTGGTAGCTTTAGTCCTGATCACAAAGCCAGGTCTTGAGGCCTTTTGGAATATTAAGAGGGATGAAACTAATTTAATTTTAATTTCAGGGAAAAGGATGTTCCATAATGTGGGAATCTTGGCGAAGAAGGCACGTTTCCTGTGACCCATCAAATAGTCCCTAGCTGATGGTACCTGCAGCATGTCCTCTCTACCAGATCTAATCTGGTAGGCTGGGAGCTGATGGTACCTGCAGCATGTCCTCTCTATCAGATCTAATCTGGTAGGCTGGGAGAGGCAGTTCCTCAGATAATCTGGTCCCATGCCCTGAGGCTCCCATGCCGTGAATATTCTTGGAAACAATATGGAAGTTATTTTCTGTTGGGGTTATATTTCAGCTACAGTTAGAACATTGCTATAAATATTTATTAATATCAATCTGAACATCTTCAGAGAAACCCCTCTTCATTCCTGTGTGCTTAAAGTATATAAGAGTTCAAATCTGCTGAAGTGTGAATTATGACATCACCAAGAAAATACTGAACTTTTGTACCTGACACAAAGACTGAGTCTAAATCCATCTCACCAATGAGCACACTGGGTGATGGATGATTAGAATTAGACTTCTGGAAGAGAAGTGTGATACATAGCATCTTTTTTTCCCCTCTAGCAGTCCAAAAGGTTTCAGTTTAGCCATGCAAGAAAGTTAACCTCTTCATAATTCTGGGAACTTCTTCAACAGACTGGACTTTAATGCTATAAAATCATTTTATTGTTCACATAACAGCTAGCTCTAATGCTTTTTTTCCTTTTACTTCCCACAGTTCTTCAACACTACAATGGCTCCTTTGTGTCAGCACTAAGTGCTGACCTTGCATCTTCTCCACAGTGCTACTAGGTAATAGGTATAAATACTGAAACCCAGACACTCTTGTGCTGGAATGCAACTAATTTCAAAGCTATAAGAAAAGATTAGCTGCTATTGTTACTATGAAAAAGGAAGCCAATGACTATTTTCTATAATTGTATCCCCTCCTGTTCCATCACACACACACACACACCTGAAAAATGCAAGATACCTTTTATTTTTGAAATAACTTTTGAATATTTAGAACAAATATGAATTTTCTTTTGAGAATGTATCATTTGGAAATGCCCTTCTGAGACAAGTCATTGTCTCCAGAATTACTTTTATTCTTAGTTGTCCTATATTTAAAATGTAATTATTTTAAAAGAAAGCAAACTTGGCAGTAGTATACTGGTGATTGAGATTTCATTACTGTGAAATGAGATCTGCTCATTTCTGATTTTTATTTTAAAATTAACAGGCAGATGTCATGGAAACTAGCTTCTGCATGATTCAGAGAGAGAGAGAAAACAAAACAGGTCCCATTTTGAATGTTGGTGTTTAAAATTGCTCCTGAGCTGAGTGGATAGTGATTGGTGAGACATATAGATTGCTAATAATTACACTTGCTCTTTAAAATGGTTGTGATCACATAGATAACGATAACATTGCAGGAAAGTCATTCTGGAGGTACATGCAATCAACTTGCCAAAGCTAAGCATGTTTGGATCTAGTCAGTGACTGAAGAGAGGCTGCTTAGGAGCTGAAGTTGGGTAACAAAGCATTTGATTTACCAAATTCTGTCCCCAGCCAGCACAATAGCAGAAAAATGGATTAAAGTAGACCAATAATATAAGACTGATTTGATGTATAAGTGCAAAAAGGCAAGCTCTTGGTGTAGTTCATTAACAGATAAATGGACTACAAGCAGTTTTAGGGATAGGATTGCTATAGTTAAAATGTACTATCATTTTATGGTTACAATTATATCTGCTTCTAACAGTTCCAGTGGGAAGGTGATGGTGACAAAAACTTTTTGGCCTTGATGAAGAATTATTCATAAGCAAATTGACAGGCAAGGATATCATTTTATTTCAGAATAATAAAATTTCACATGAATTTATCCACACATTAACTGCTAAATAAATTTAGAGCTTCTTTAAAAATGGATATGAAAAATAAAAATTTATCAAAAAAGAGCTTTAAGCAAGAAATAAGGTGGAATCATAGAGTGCTATTCATCCTTAGGAGACAAAATTAGGTGAAATGTTCATTTATTAGATTTTTATCCAAACTTTTTTTCATATTCAATTTGAGGTGACAAACATCCCTAATAGTCCTTTCTTCCCCTATTTTCCTCACAACCCTGTTGGGTTGGGCTGAGAGAGACAGAGTGACTGGTCCAAAGTTACCCATCCAGCTTTCATACCTCAGGTGGAACTGGAACTCCTGGTTTTTAGGCCAGCACCCTAACCGTTATACTAAACTGGTTCTCACTTTTATTTAAATGTTATTGCCAATTCCAGTTAATTCAGTGGTGGTATTCAATTTTTTTTACTACTGGTTCTATGGGCATGGCTTGGTGGGCATGGCCTGGCTTGATGGGTGTGGCTTGGTGGGGTGTGGCTTGGTGGGTATGGCTTGGTGGGCAATGGCATTCACACCTCACTCCAGGGGAAGGATACTGTAAAATCTCCATTCTCACCCTATTACAGGGGAAGAATACTGCAAAATCTACATTCCCTCCCCACTCCTAGGGGAAGGTTACTACCGGTTCTCAAAACTACTCAAAATTTCCACTACCTGCTGAATATCACCTCTGAGTTAATTTCTGGTTTATAAATCACTGCTTAGGAGCTGCAGTGGTACCAGAGGTGGTATTCAGCAGGTTCTTTTCTGACCAGTTCTGGAGAACCAGTAGTGGAAACTTTGAGTAGTTAGTAGAACTGGCAAATACCACCTCTGACTGGAGATTTTACAGTATCCTTCCCCTGTCACCCCCACCAAGCCATGCTCACAGAACCGGTAGTAAAAAAAAATGAATCCCACCACTGGGTGGTACAATAGTTAGAATGCAGTATTGCAGGCTAATTCTGCCCACAGTCTGGAGTTTTGATCCTGACTGATTCAAGGTTGACTCATCCTTCCATCCTTCCAAGATTGATAAAATGAGGACCCAGATTGTTGAGAGAAATATGCTGACATTTTTAAACTACTCAGAGAGTGCTGTAAAGCACTATGGAATAGTATATAAGTCTAACTGTTATTGAATAGAGATCATGCTAAGGAGAAGTCATTGCTTTGCATGGTAATGAGATCAGTGACCAATTTAATAAGAATTGTTACAGTATTTTTACATTCAGGATGTCCTGATTTGGTAATTTGACAAACTGCCATACTTGCCTTGGGCTAATGCAGAAACTCATGATTTAATAACAGAAATAAGAATTTGCTTGTTACAGAAGTAGAATCTTGAATGTTGTTGGTCATCTGGGCAACCATTAGATATCTTATATCATAGAGGATGTGTAGACTCTATGTTACAGAAATAGATGGACAGTCATGTCTCGCCAATATATTCTGTTCATTTCAAACATGTGGAGCTACATGTTTACTTTATAGAAAGTTACTGTATTTGAAGAGCTATTTTTGGTTCCTTCCTCAAGTTTTTGATGAGGGAGAGCAAGATATTTTGCTTCACTCATGCTTACCATCTTTTACTGATTTCATTGTAATTTCTTTGCTTGGTTGTAATGAATTACCCAGAGTCATTGAAATGGGGTGGTATACATTATGTTGTTATTGTGAGGTCATTGCTGTTCTCTGAACATTGCTGTTTACTTGTAGATATTTCATTGTTATTTCATTATTATCATCAGAGCTATCAATAGCATCAGTACTACTTTGCAATTTAAACATTTTGTTAGATTATAAAATAAAATAAAACACAAAGCAAACAGTAAGATACAGTTGGGAGGAAAAGGGGAAAGACAAGTGAGGAGGGGAAGAAGGAAAGAAAAAAAATGTTGACTTCCGACTCTTTCTGTTGCAGTAGAATAAAACATTAGTAGTAATAGTAGTACTGATGATGAAAAACATCTTACATGCTTGGCACAGTGCTTAAACTGGCTATAATGATCAATTCAGTTTCTTAGTCTATTTCTGAATTTTAAAAAGAATGTGCAATAGTATATTGGTGTTGCATTTATTGTTATTATTACTGTCACAGCATATTGTTTATTGTTGTTGTTGTTATTGTTATCTTCACATCATGGAAACATAAAATGTTTTATATAGGTTTTTCCTTGAATGAATGTATGTTTAACGGAATAACAAGCTGGAAGGGACCTTGGATATCTTCTAATCCAATCCCTGGTTCAAGCAGGAGACCTCATACCATGTGAGACAAAAAAACTGTCCAATTAATTCTTAAAAAACTTTAGTGGTGGAGGACCACAACTTCTGAAAGCAACCCATTCTCCTTATTTCTAGATTGGATCTCTCCTTGATTAGTTTCCATCCATTTCTTCTTCTCCTGCTGTCAAGTGCTTTAGATAATAGGTTGACTCCCTCTTCTTTGTGGCAGCCCATTAGATATTGGAATACTGCTATCATGTCACCCCAGTCCTACTTTTCATTAGATTAGACGTACCCAATTCCTGAAACTGTTACTCATATGTTTCAGTGTCCAGTCCCCTAATCATCTTTGTTGATCTTCTCTGAACTCTTTCCAGAGCAACAACATCTTTTTTATCTGATTGTATATTTCATGTTTTTCTGGATCTAAGCTTTAGTCAGCCTTGACAGTCTTTTTGTGTGTTTTTTGTTTTGATTAGATTACAAATGTTCTCTTTTTGGTAATATATATATGCCCTACTTCAGCCTTTATATGGACACCTCCATAGGAAAGAAACTATATTAAATTCCATGAACCTGGAAGAGCCAGTAAAGGATGCTTAATCTCCTCATATTTTGGGTTATATATTTTGAGTTTTTATTGATGACTGCACATATGTTTTATTCTTAGCACAACCAAGATCCCAGGAACACATTTTGCTGCTAAATTACATGGTCTGTGACTCCTCCAGAACAAAGCTATTAAGGATGTGAACCTGAAGTGTTTGTTCTGCTTAATGAAATTGTGATGGGGCCTGTTCTGAAGGCAACCAAGGAGATGCCAAAAACTGGTCTCATGTTTTATTAAAGTGCATATCAGTGAAGATGTTCTTATGGAAGAGAACAAAATAAAATATTCATGCACTAACAAAATGTGCAATAAAAGCCACTGGAAAGAGTGGTGGTGCCCTGCTACTGGCATCATTTCAGTGTACAATATTGTAATCAACTCCCAGTGCAGATTAGCACCCCGATGCTTATTTTTTTCACAATCCCTTAAAAAACCACAGTGGACAACTATAATAGAGGTTACATGAATTTGCCCCTTTTCTTGATACAGAGACATTTAAAGAAAATAAATATTTTCTATTCAAAGAAATAGAATAGAAAGGGAGATACATGTCTTTATCAATGGCTAAAAATACCCTACAGATCTAATTTTATTTCAGATAAAATATTTATTAAAATTTGAGACAAGCTTCCATTGCCACTATCAGCTGTTGACAAGACAAGCTGTTGTCAACTAAGCTGTTGACAAGCTAATGTCCATTCATCTGACTTGTCACCTTTGTACCAACTGTTATGATTAGTCTTCTAACCTTTGTACCAACTGTTATGGTCAAGCTTCATTTCCTTCTACTCCTATGACTCTGGGGTAAAGCACATTGACTTTATCTGTGCCTATGTAAAATTTGGAAGCATTGATTAAATAGGAGAGCCAAGAATAACAAGTGAAAATGAAGAGGAAATGTAAGTTTTGCCTGCTCTGCTATACTATTGAGGAAAATTCTTCTTGGAAAACTATTATTTGATTTGTGGGGAAACATGAATTTGTAGCAAAGACTTCATTCTAATGCCAGCTGTGATATTATTTTTAAATAAATAAAG
The DNA here is from genome assembly GCF_049901735.1 of Notechis scutatus. Classification (NCBI taxonomy): domain Eukaryota; kingdom Metazoa; phylum Chordata; class Lepidosauria; order Squamata; family Elapidae; genus Notechis; species Notechis scutatus. The sequence goes on along the minus strand of NC_142011.1, from coordinate 40,249,086 downwards.
CATCAGATCTCAGTTCTACCTTTCCCCAAAGGAACTTATGGATGGGTTTATCTCAATAAACTGCACAGTGTTAGGTGACATATTTTAAACTAAGGTTTGAGTTACTTTAAACTAAGGTTTGAATTCCTACTTTCTCTGCTATAATATTGTATTTTTCTTCAAAAGTGTTGGAGATAATAATTTCTAAAAATTGGGTGATTTTTGGGGGGGAAGGGGATGCATTGCCACCTGCAACAGGACACCATCCAGTATAATTTCCAAGGCAAGTCATAGTGCATATGTGATAATAGCACAACACAGTGTTTGAGAGCTTGGCTCCAACTATTTTTGAGCTACAAATAATACAGCATTACCATATGATCAGATTACCAATATTGCCTTGAATTCTGGACATTGTTTTCCAAAGGTGCTTTCAAAAGGCAACTGGGCCTTCTTTCATGTTTTTTTTCTCCTTGAAAACATTTCACTTCTCATCCAAGAAGCTTCATTCCAGTTCAGTTCATCTTATTGGATGAGAAGCAGAATGCTTTCAAGGAAAAAATGTCCAGTTGTCTTTTGAAAAGCACCTTTGGGACAACCATGGATCTGGATGATTGAGAATCTCCACAGAACTTGTTTTCCAAATACTTATGGAGAACAATTGTTGGGGAAGGCTGGTAAATTGATTCCACCCAAACCTGTTGCATGTCTAGTACAGATATCTAATTACAGTTAAAATGTTTACATACATCATATTTAACTTCTGAATATTTATGAGCTAATCCCTATTTCAGCAGAACTGCTTGTAGCTTACTTTTAGCTACTGCTGCACTCCATGTCATATATAGAAAGTCCAAAGAAAGATATGGAAAACAAGGGTTGTGAAAGTATTTCATTATTTTTTTCTTTATGATGTATAACTTGTTTTGGAGTTTTGGATATAAATAATTAATTTCTTTGCTTAGATTATAAAAAAATGAAAAATTCAGATCCAATGTATAAAAAGTAAATAATTTCTTAGAAAATAAGAATTATCTAGAAGCACTGTTTTTTAAAATAAACTCACAAGAGGTCTCCGTTCTATGCCTTTGTTTGCCATTAAACAAAAGAGTTCAGATAATTTTTGAGTCCTGCACTTTAGCTAAATGAAATCCAGATTTCAACATGTGGTGAAATATATCTTTTAAAGCAATCTTCAAAAGCTCTAGTGCTTTGCTAATAGACCACATATGCAATGCTCATCCATAGGAGAATAAACTCACTTCAGCTGTTAGGGAATGCTCAACATAGTTTGCATCTTATACAGCTTGCTTTTCATCCCACATTCTTCCTCCCTCAGGCAGTTCTGCGCCTCCAGCCTTGTTAGCCAGAGGGCAAACCCACTAGGAGTAGGGAAGAGAACATATACGTCATTGGCCTCACCACACATGATCAATATGCAACAAAATAGTCCGGTATGGTTCACCTGCATAAGGTTCCCTGAGCACTCCATATGCTAACAATTCTAGCAGTGATGAAAGACATAAGGCAAACCTCATGAGCCTCCTTTGTTAGGGAGGAAAAAGATGCCAAATTAATCTCTTTTTGCTGCGTTGTAACTCTTCAAAGATCTTTATTTATTTATTTGAAGGATTTTTTTTTTAAAGCTAACCTTCAGCAAAGCTGTGCAGGTACAGCAAGAACCAGGATTATAAAACAAAATCAATAGAAAACATTAAAATCACACTTAGGCAAACAAGAAGGAAGATCAACAATGTTTGGCATAAATCTTCAGGAGACCAGATGATACGCACATAATATTGATGTTACATATTTAAAAGCCTGCACAAATAGCTGTTAGAATATCTTCACGGGGGACATTAGGTGAGTTTCTCTGAAAAGGGAGCTTCATAAATAGCTTCTAAAAGTAAAAAATGCTTTGCTCTGGACCCAAAAGTTGATCTAGAGCCAAGCATTAACCTGAACCTTATTTGGCTGCACTGGAATTAGAGATCTCTAGGAATCACGTTATCATCAGAAAACAACCTTTGGTTGCAGTGGCTAATGATGGACCCTGCAATCAGATCACCAGATAATAAGATTTGGATTGCTTTATAAACTAATTAATACTTGGGCCAAATTACTGAATCATTTCCCCTGAAGGACAAGATGGAATAAGGCCTGTCCTTCAACAATGTAGCTGCTTTGTGAATGTAAAAGTCTAGATGGGTGTTTGGCACAAAAATAAACAGAAAAAGACAAAACACAACTGACCTTGTTTTGGAGTCCTAAAGGATTAGATGCCTTAGAAAAATGTAAAGAAAACAGTACATTTTAGATTTTTCATACTGTTCACCTATGCCCTAGCTGTTCTGTAATATATAACCAGATATTTATTACCAACCATTAACAGGCCACAAGGGACCTCTTTTCATGAAAACCAAACTCGGGTAACAGCTACATCTCTGGAAATTCTCACTGCTTGGAGAATGCAAGATGTGTAACAATTGTTATTCAATAAGGAACATTGTATGCTTGTCAGTTAAGAAAAGAGCATTATCATTTTTGTAAGTATCAGAAATGGGTATAAGCATTCCTGAGGGTGAAGTTGTATTCCTCAGGCAATAGGCATAAACAATTTAAGAACAAGAACAAGAAACCACTTTTATTGCAAAACAGTCTACAAAATAAATTTTGATACTTAGCTTAGCAGTGGTTGTGAATTATTACTACATTGCATTTATATATCTCTTCCTGTCTTGCCATAACACCGACAGACTTCTTAACATGATTTCTAAGTTTCTTTTCTCCTTCTGATAAAACATTTTGCTCCACTTTCTTCCTTTTACAGCTTCATTCCTTACCACCATTACCATTTTCTCTCTCACATCCAAAAGTCTCAAGAAAATTTGATGTCTTAAGCCTTTTTTAATGGTATATTCTGCCAAATCCTTTCTCTCTCCTGTCCCACAATCAGACATAGCAAGACCAGAGAATGATATGGATAAAGGTCAGAGTTCTGCTGCCATGCTATGATTTAACGGACTCACTTCTCCTTTGTCAAACTGGATCTCTAGTCCTTGTATCATCCTCTCTCTGGGTCCCAACTACACTAATGATCCTCCATCAGCACCTTTTTTTACCTCATTCTGCTCTTTTGAAGCAAAGGTCTTCAGCTCCTTTTCCACAGGCTCAATGTGTTCCAGTATTGCCCCAGGCCATTTTCCTCCAACAGCATCTGTAATAGCATCACCTAATTTTAACAGGAGTTCTCAGTAATAGGAAAACACACAGGATAACAATCATCAGAAACAACGAACATTCTACCTTCTTCCCATACTGTATCCTCATAACCCTCAAATGTAAATCCAGTTGTGTCAAAACAAGATTACAGGTGTTCTTTGGATAAACTGGTTCATGAGACAAGGACCACAGTTTCTCTCAGTCAACTGGACATCCTCATAATAAGTTTTTCATTTGACAGAGATTCTTGAGGCTAAATCTGAGCTGCATCAGGCAGGGCAGTTGAGATGATGTCTGCAGCCACAACACCATGTCTCTTTTTAATATTGATGAATTGACTATAAGATTGTAGCCACAACATGACTTTTTAAAATTTCTCTGTGGATGGCGGAAGCTGTCAACATTTCAGATCATGCTACAGGGCTCTAAAGCTTTGTCGGTCCCAAAGTCCTACCAAATTGTTACCAAATTATAAAGTAATGATTACAAAGAGTAATCTTACCTTTATGCAACTAATTCAATTCTGATTACATTTCAACTTAATTTATCTCAAATCAGTTTTAGTTTCTGTGCTTTATGCCTCCAAATTTTTTCCTGGCTCTATTTACCTTTGGAGATGCGGCCCTTCAGAACACCATTCAAAGGACAAATGTGGCCATCAGCTTGAAAAAAAATATTGTGAATACTTGCTTCAGACATTTAGCAAGTCCTCATTAAATCTTTTGATTTTGATAACATCTCTGACTGCTGCATAGGGAATTCAAATAATCCCAGATGGATAAGGCACCAATTGAGCTGATAGAAGGAACTGTGTTCAACTCTAGTGTGTTTTACCATATTGCCCTGTCTCAGAATATTTAATACACTTTTCTCAGAATTTTCTTTGAGCAAGAAATTCAATAGCTCTTTGTTTAATATTGACTGGATGGAAAAACTAAATCTTAGAAGATTGAAGAAAAGTGCTGAGGAACTTCAACTTCAAATTTACATTGTGGCCTTCTAAGTCTAATTGAGGAATAACCTTCGCATTTCCATGCAATTGCAATAGCTTTTGCAATTTCCATTCAGTGCCTTAAACAGCATTTTAAAGCTATTTGTCTCTTGGCTTTGCTTTTTTCCCAGACCTAAAGAAACACTGACTCCCAACCCTACAGTTTTATTTATGTAACCCATTAATTAATACAAAATTGAGATGTAAGCCATAGCAAATAAGCATTCATGGAGAGACTTCTGGCCTTTGGTAATCCCTTTATTACGGAACAATACTGCAGAAATCAAATGCCTGCAATAAATCAAGAGATTAATAACAGGCTGGAAAAGGTACAAGTTAAATTGTGACTTGCACAAATCAATGGTTTTATTCCTGCCCGCATTCACAGCAACAGGAAAACATGGTTATAAAATCACATTATACAAATGAATACCTACTTTAATCTTTGATCCAATCAGTAAATAGAATAGGCTCAAAACATTGCTTGTTCTGTCTTTTGCCTTCCTTCCCTGTAGTGTATATTATGTCAAAGACATTTGCTGGAAAAGAGACTACAATGACTTGGTTTGAAGAAAATGCCCTTGAACTTAAAGCTAACAGGCTCAGTGGGTAGCTTATCATTTCAGAGGTAAACAAAATTTAAAATCCAGAAGAAAGAGATCTCAGAATCTTTCCCAGCTGCTTCATGTAAAAAGATGTGTTGTGAAATGAGCATAAACAATCCTGAACCTTCAGGGAAATCCATTCACCAAGAAAGTCTCTCAAAGGTAGAGAAAGATGAGTTTTATGTCCAGAATTACCTAAAGTTTCCAAGACAGCAAAGATACTCACATTTCTAACTTAATTTTTATTTTCAGATTGAAAGGAAGAATAAATATCCAGAAGTTTAGTTCTAGCTGGATTACTAAACTTGATCTATAAAAATCCAATGTCACTTCTGCACAGTTATGACCTCAATCCATGCTGATTTCATGACTTTCTATTGAGGATTATAATTACCACCTATCCTTGTGCCAAAGCTGTTTTATCTGTGAATGTGTAAATACTATTACAGCCCTGTAAATGTTGATTCAGGAGTCTCAGTATATCCCTGGCTGTTCTGTAAGGGGCAGCTCCCATAGTGAGAATTTTTGCCTTGCCTCACCTCCCAAATCCTGGGCTTCTGTTGTAGCAATCTGCTATCTTGATAAGGAAAAGGTGCCCAAGTATAGAATTGCTGCTACATCAGCTTTATAAACTGTAGGGGCTGGAAGACTTTGCAGATCTGCTGCCATGACAACTGGGAAGCTTTAGAGAGGTTTCAGTGCAAGATTTTGTTTTTTAACACTCTGCTTTCCATGCAGCTTTTTCTCAAAGTGTTTCTGGGAGAGCGAGAGGTGGGGGGAGGGAGAGGGAGATACGGAAAGGAAAAAAGGACAAGAAGGTTGGTTTTAGCATATATCTAATAAATGCAAAGCTTGGATTAAGGCACTCCGTTATTGACCAGCTTGAAATGATAGCAAGCAGGCACTGTGACACTGACATGTTCTTGCACTCAGCTATTGACCAGAAATAGCAAAAAAAGATCTGCTGATGGGTCTCTGGTGGAAGCTCCAATCTTTGCAAACATACTATACAATGGGGCCCATAATATCCTTTAAAAAATATAATTTTATATTGAAGATTTAAAAAATAAAATAAAGCTAATACAAACTAATATAAAGTAGTGGGGAAATCAAAGAGAAAGCTTAAAAGTGCAGGAAAGGAGAAAAAAGGAAAAGAAAAATTAAAAAGAAAAAATATATCAAGAAGTACTTTTCAATCTTCATAATAGCAGTTATAAGTACAATTATAAATTTACCTTTTACTCTAAAATTACATTGTGACGCTCTTTTTTCTAGAACAGAACAGAATAGAATAGAATAACAGAGTTGGATGGGACCTTGGAGGTCTTCTACTCCAACCCCCTGCTTAGGCAGGAAACATATACAATTTCAGACAAATTGTTGGAGCATTCACAACTTCTGGGCATATGTTGTTCCACTGATTAATTGTTCTAACAGTAGGAAATTTCTTCTTAGTTCTAGGTTGCTTCTCTCCTTGATTAATTTCTATCCATTGCTTCTTGTCCTGCCCTCAGGTGCTTTGGAGAGAAACTTGACTCCCCCTTCTTTGTGGCAATCCCTGAGATATTGGAACACTATCATGTCACCCCTAGTCCTTCTTTTCATTAAACTCAGGGGTGAGATTCAATTTTTTTAACAACCGGTTCTGTGGACGTAGCTTAGTTGGTGGGTGTGGCTTGGTGGTCATGGGTGGTCATGGCCAACTCGATGTCACTCACGTCAAAGGGTACTTCTCCTTGCCTGGCCTCTCATGACAGTGGGGATGCTGCAACGGTTGTAAGTGTGAAAAACAGTCATAAGCCACTTTTTTCAGTGCTATTGTAACTTTGAATGGTCACTAAATGAAGAATTACCTGTACAAAAATACAAAAAGGTTCTTTGCTTGCAAAAAGCTGCCCTAAATACCAATCATTAGATTAAAAAGACCTGCAAGCTGGAGTTACAAATCAGGCAGAGTGCCAGAGCACCTTGAGGAATTAAAATAGTTACAATGCAATGATAACTATCAGCAGCTAACTCATGCTTATAAGGTGAAACCCAGAGGTCATTTAAGCTCTCCAGAAAGAGCACACCCAGGAAAAACAATCCTTAGAACCATTTGCACCACTTAAAGATACCAGCTGGTCTCACTCACCTCACAAGATATCCTAAGGAAATCATCCAGATTTAAGGAAAGGTCACATGCCCCCCTCCCCCCGCCCCAAAAGGCAGTAAAAAATCCGTGCCAAGCTTGCATCCTGCCTCTTGGAAGTACATCCCAAAATGACAGTGCAGAGATACCACTAAAGCAGTGAAGAAAGACCCCCTCCCCAGATAGAAAAAGAAACCATGAGGCACGAAAAATTTCAAACACAATACAAATAATTAAATCACAATAAGTAGCTGTTGCTTGTTAAACCAATTACCAGAACAAATAGACACAGGAACTAGCCAGATTTCTTAACCCAATTTATTTTCAGGAATAGAGATTAACCTTTTTCCTTCCAAACAAAACTGAATAGGGAAAATTATCCCATCAATAAGCACAGGATTAAACATTACCAAGCACAGAATTAAACTTCACTAAAAACCAGTTTTAGACCAAAACTCAGAAAGGGTATGTAAATACACATTTGAATATCAATCTTTCCAGCTAGCCAAGAAGAAGTATTCCCAGGGGAACATTTCCCCCCAACAGCAATGTAAAAAGCTTAAACCAACCCTTCCCCTTTAAGAAAGTATCAAGAAAAAAGAAAAACCTCCTTGGAGACAGTAAGTCTAGGCATACTGCCAAGAATGTAACAAGGGTGGAAAAAAACAAAAGGAGATTTCTTCTAACTACCAGTTCTCCCAACTGCTTAGAAAGTTAACAAGGAGTTCTATAGAACCAGTCAGAACCGATAGAATCCCACCCCTGATTCAATTAGACATACCCAATTCCAGTAACCGTTCTTTATAAGTTTTAGCCTCCAGTCCCCTAATCATCTTTGTTACTCTTCTCTACACTCTTTCTAGAGTCTCATCTTTTTTACATCATGGAGACCAAAACTGGATGCAGTATTCCAAGTGTGGCCTTACCAAGACATTATTAACACTTCATGTGATCTTGATTCTATCCCTCTGTTAATGCAGCCTAGAACTGTGTTGTCTTTTTTTGGCAGCTACAGCACACTGCTGGTTCATATTTAATGATTGTCCACTAGGACTCCAAGATTCCTCCCACAGTTACTACTATTGAGCATATACTATACCTGTGAATTTTGCTTTTTGTGCCTAAATGTAGAACCTTACTTTTTTTCACCATTGAATTTCATTTTGTTAGATAGCCCAGTGTTCAAGTGTATTCTGTCTAATCATCAAAACCATAAAAATATAAGGTCATTCTTTTATTTTTCATGCAAAAAGTCTACAAAGGATTTCCAGACAGCAGTAAACGTCTTTTCTCGGACTAAAGAAATCAATTTGGCCATCTCAACAAGTTCCATTATTTTTACTAACCAATCCTCCATTGCGGGTAATGCCAAATCTTTCCATCTTTGTTCATACAATAATCTTGTTGCAGTTATCATGCACAAAAACAAAGTTCGATATTTTTTCCAGCTGTTTTCTATCAATCCAAAATAAAAATCTCTGGTCTCAATTGTATATTAATTTTTAAAACCCTCTGATTTAGTGTACGTATTTTTTTTACATATCCAAACATAAGATGTCTCTTCTTGTTCACATTTCCAACATAAATTTGTTTACATTTTATACATTCTCAGGTTACATATATCAACATTTTATAAAAATCCTCTTTAAGATTAAAACATAGTACAAATTTCAATCCTTTCAACCCATGGGAACAATGTTCCCATTATTCCACCTGTAGGTTATAACCAAATTTTTAGCCAGTTTTATCATACATTATTTCACTTGTTCTTCTGTTTCAAATTTCAATAAAAGTTTATATATTTTAGCAATTACTTATTCATCTTTTGTACACAGTGCTATTTCAAACTTAGTGTTCAAAACTGTACCTTCTTTTGTCTACTTTAAACCTTTCTAATAATTTTTAAATAAGAGAACCACTGACAACTATATCCCTGTGCCAACAGTTCTTCTCTTGACTTTATTTTACATACAGTACCCCTTCTCAAAAATCTAGTATCTGGCAATAAGTTACTCATTTGTGTTTGCCTGTGATTTCTCATACATGAAATACTTCTTGTGCTGAGATCTACAAAGATGTTTTTTAGGCACAGGTTTGTATCTATCCCATATTCTCAAATACACATTACCCTTGACGTTTCCCCCAATCCCTATGACAGCAAAGTTGCTTAACTGATCATTTGCATAAAATTGCATTGTCTGTATTATTACAGTACTTCATAATTTCAGCTGGATGGGTGAAATACTGTTCTGACCCAACCATAATAAATACAGGAAATATTTCTGGGAGAACAATAATTCACAGTGACATCCAAATGAGTTGTGCAGTCACAATGTAAGCGGCACCATCTTATGTGGCAATTTCAATACAAAGTATGTAAAGAGTAGAATTTGTATTGCAGTATTGCAAAGCATATTTCATTACTTGTCCCCTTGAAAATACCTATTCTTCTCATGTGAGAAGGATTTGGGGGAATTAGGTTCAAATATACCTTCAGACATAAAAGCTCACTGAGTGAACCAGTACTTCTTTCTGTGACTTTCTGTGAATCTACCTATGTAATTAGATAGTTGTGGAGATAAACCATGTAGAATCCTGGAGAAAAAGTGGCATTTAAACTATTAAATAATAATGTAAAATTTAAAAAGATCCAGTATAGTACCACATTAAACAGAATTAATAGAATCTGTGATACAACTATGATCGTTAATGCCAAGTCAGACCCTTCATAATTTTTAGTAGTCACAAAGTTTTTTCCAACAAATGTTGGGAAAAAAGCATGTAAAGTGATTCTGTCCATCGGCACAATAAACTGAGTAAAACGGGGCCAAATATAAGGGAAGATGAGAACAAAAGAACTGTGGTGTGAAAAAGACATCCAAAAAAACCCCAGGGCAACTTTATAGGAAAGACAATTGGGTAATGACTCAAAACGTTGTTGACTATTCCATTCTAAATCTCCTCTTCCCTCCAAGTCATGTGACCCAGTATAGAATATATGTGGCTGTAGATCCAAGTGCCCTATATACCGTAAAATACATTGAGGCAACATTATATGGGAGCAGAAACACACATGCTTAAGTTTGTTAGGCAGAAGAGATCACAGGTACCTCCTCTGCTCTGCATACTTTTCCCATTTTGTTTTTTCCTGCAGTCACATGTGCATAGCTGCTTAGTATGCTAAGCACTGTTTTGATATTATTTTATTATGATCTCTCACAATCTAATATCTCTCCAGGGTTATTCAAGTGGGACCAGTTTCTTCTGAGTGGACTTAATTTAATTATGGTATCCAGTCTTAGTCATGTTCATTACATGTGAATATCATCTTTCATAATTAATTCAGGCAGCCACAGGAGGCAGTTGTGGTTCCACATCCTTCTGCCCAAACTAGAATATTGTGCATGGTTTATCTGCAATGATTGCAGCATACAAATGCAAAATTGAAACCACACATCATTCAGTCCTATTCAGTGCAATGCATATAGCACATGGACCAACTTTGTCATTTAGAAAATAGCAACATCGTACTAGTGAAATACACAAATTAAAACTGGATTGCAATTTTTGGCATTAGAAGGACACATCTCAGGAAAGAATGGGTAATAGCTTATTACTTTTCTGGTTCATTTAAAAAACAACAACTGAAAAGTATCCATAAAAATCTCTTCTTTAAAAAAAAAATCAGCTCAGAATCAAGCTATTCTTTACCACCTCCAAATTTCATAGGTGTAAATCAGGGGTGTCAAACTCAAGGCCCAGGGGCTGGATCTGGCCCATGGAGTGCTTAGATCTGGCTCACGGGGCCACCCTGGAAACAGCAAAGGACCAGCCTGCAGTGCCTCTGCCAGCAAAAACAGAGCTCAGGACGGCAGCGGGCAACCCTCCTGAGCTTCATTTTCAGTTGCAGAGAGTTGCAGGAAGCCATCACAACCGAAAATGGAGATCACGGGTGCTCTGCTTTTGCTAGCAGAGTCGCAGCTGAAAATGGAGCTCAGGAGCCTGTTTTTGCTGGCAGAGCACTTGGACTACCACAGGCACCTCCGATACAAGTGATGTCGAGCTGACCATGCCCACCCTGGTCACGCCCAGCCCTGCCCCTCGAGGTCAAACACAACCCTGATTAGGCCCTCAATGGAATTGAGTTTGACACCCCTGGTGTAAAAGAAAGGTACAATTTAGCTGTTCTTTCTTTTGAGAAGATGAGCTGGCTTATGTCCTAGATATGTTATTGTGCCACTTGAATTGACAGTGTCCTGTTGTGTCTTAGAAAGAGCTAAGTGACTGTTTTCTTTAGATTAGCACAGCAGATATTTAAACTGCTACTGGTATTCCACCTTTCCAGTTAATCATCAATCATGAAGCTCACATCAGCTTTGGGTTGTTGTTGAACTTCAGTGATTATTATGTGTCTTAGAGCATGGACAAATATTTCTGGCAGAGACTAGTTTACCCTCTAGTTCAACATGTCTAAATTTTTTTTATCTAGGACAGTAAAAGAAAATATCTTTCTAATGGGTTTCATTTTCCTTGCTCACTGCAGGAAGCTTCTGGCCTCCCTCCAGACTGCAGCCATTCAGTCAAAATCTCATCATGCCCAGGTGAAAAATTGCTTTGTGCATTTCTCTGTGATACTCTTTTAGCAAAACTTTGATGGCCTGAATAAAATGGAAGATTGGAAAACAAAGCATAGCAGCACAGGAAATGGCAGGAAGCAACTACTTCATTTAGTGGTTTATTTATATATGTATTTAGGTCTTTAATCTACATACTGTAGCACTGATCAACAGCCTAAGTAAAAAAGACAAGTGCTTGACTGCAATCTTACGATGGGATATAGACAAAGCAGTTCCTATTTCCAGTTTCAGCTCTTTGATCACATTGAGAATAGGTTCACATTGTACATGAAAACCAAAACAAATATATTAAAAAAAACATCTTGTACTTTAGTATGTTGCTAGAACCAGCCTGCGGTTTCCATAAACACTCCAGGGATGAAAATAAGAGACACCTTGAACAGAATTTCCAAATTCTCTATTATGTTTTCCAATATTATTTAAGCATACATATCAACTTTATGACATTGTCCCATCTTTGCCACTAGCAACTGAAGCCTCTGGTACAAATTTGTATATGGAGTTATATGTTATACAATTCAATAGTCCATTTAAAAAAATATTGTGTAATCCTGTGGCAAGTCTAAGCAATATGTAATCATAGACTGAATATATTTTAAAAGCAAAAGCAGAAGACCATTCAATCATCATAAGATCAACTTGTAACAGCTTATGTTAGTAAAACTTATAAAACATTGCCCCATTTTAGAAATGGGGTGATAAATCACCAGTCCTGAGACCTGTTAATAGCGCCAGATCTTTATAACAATCAAAATAGTTCTACATTTATTGGTTGGCTGAGTTTTTGGTGGGCCCTGGAAACATATGACCTAACTCTTTTCATCCTATGATACAAAGGGAATGAGTGACTAATGACTTGTAATGTTACTGACTGGCAAAGCTGAAGTATCTTCCTTTTTTTAAAAAAAGAAGGTTTTTCAGGGGTGAAGTTAGTTTTTTCAACTTTGCAGAGGCACAAAACCCTAAACTGGCCCAATATTAGTGGGGAATTTTAAAAATTTAAGGAGGTACCATGGTTATATAAAGCCTCTGCTTGGCAAAAACTATATAAAGTGTCATGGAAAACTAAAAAAAAATAGAAGTAGAAAAATTGTGGCCTCTCCTAAATTGGAAGATCTATGCTTATTTGCTGCTAATTCATGACTACTATTTTTTTATCTGTGTTTATAGCACTTAGCAATAGCACATATAATGCTTTACATCCCTTTCTAAGTGGTTTACAGAGTCAGCATATTGCCCACAAAATTTTGGGTCTTTATTTTACCCACCTTGGAAGGATGAAAGGCTGAGTCAACCTTGATCATCTCTTGACCTTTAACCCATCAGATGTGGGAAACAAACAGTCTAAGAAATACTTGGAGAGAATACTTGGTGGGTCCTCAGTGCTCACATTTTGCATTATAGAACAGATAATAGAAACAACATTTTCCTTATAGAATACAATTCTATTCATATCTGGTCACAAATATGAAAGTACAGTTTACACAAAATGTTTGAGCAAATCTAGCCTTGATTCCAATCCCATGCATGAAATGGAAGGGAAAGAAGAGGAACAATCTACTCAATCTCATTTGTATGGTTCTATCACTTTGCATGATTTTACTTCTCACATCCTTCTTAATGTTCTCATTTCTATAGAGAAAGCGCTTGCAAACCATAAATAGAGAGAAACAGAGGAGAGACATCAAGTGCCATCTCTATAATTATAAACTGCAAGTTTGTTTTGAAAACAAACATTAAAGTGAAACCATGCAAGATCACTTTCCCACAATTCTAGTCCTACTTCTCTGTGTCCAATTTCTGTGGTTTATCTAGACAAGGTAGTAGCCCTAGCTTATGGGAGAAGTTCAGGGGAGGCCTGAATTATGTAGAATTGTGTTTTCCAGGAATACATTCCAGTTTGGATTAAGGCTAAAGGGGAGGCAATGTGACAGTTCTAACCTAATATTTACCTTAAGAAAACTGACAGGAAAGTCCATAAAAGAGTCAAGAGTCGATTGCACTGTTCCAATGCAATTGAAGCTCTGTTTGGTTTTTGTGTATGTGAAGGCCAGATCCTGCAGACACCACTTATGCTGGGTATCTTTTTTATATTTTCACATTCTAATTTTATGGAGAATATGCTATTTAATTATTGTATAGGTTGATTGATTAATTTCTAATATTTATATTATGTCCTGTGCCATGTTTTTAGATGTAAAGAATTTGCAATAAATATGAATGACAGGCCCCTCAAGGAATTCATAAAGTAAAAAACTGAAGAAGTGAAGGAGCAGAAATTGTCATTCATTGTAGTTCAAGTCCCTGATTTTCTCCTTTTTGCAAAATATAGGCATCTTCAGTATGCATCTGACAATACCCTGCACCCCTAATCCCCCATTTTTTATATATGAATCTCTCACTCAGGCACCAATATGCCTGTCAGACCTGCCTCACACTGAGCCTTTGAGTAAGAACAAGCCATCAGGTTGAGAAAAATATAGGTTACTGGAAGCCAAGTGAAATACAGTAGTGCAAAGCCAGAACTAAAATTCATGTGTCAAAAGCCCAAGTGAAAACTTTTTCCCCTTAGGTGCTTCCCCATTGTTGCTCCCCCATCATCTAATCAATTTTGAAGAAGATGTTTCAGAAATGGCTACTCTGTCAGCTGTCTTGCAGCTGCATTCTTCTCATCACGGAGCGACCTTGAAATACCATCTTGAGCAGGCACCTTCATTTTCTTAACTTCACTTTCCCCCCAAGTGCTCACCCTCCCTCTCACTCTCACCCCCAAGGTTCATGGCAGACTGATACTGAAATGATTGCAGGTATGCACAGGCATAAGGTGGCACTTCTGACAATGCATAAGCAACATTTTGCCCCTACAGTAGCTCCATGAATTTGCCTTCTTCTCTTTTCCACCCATGAATGAGACTAGTTTACGACTATTTCCCCCTTTAATTTGTCACTATTGAAGGACTGCCACAAAGTACACACAATCCATTAAGCTTTGTCACCCATCACTTTCCCAGCAGTGATTGGATAAAGAAATAAGAGGCAAGGCTAGGGAGGGGCAATGGGAATAGAAAATTGCATGCTGGTATAATTTTCTGCCATTCAAAAATGGATGGATAGCACTGGATTCATTAATAAGAAAAGGCCTTCAGGATGGAACAAGGGAAAAAATCTCCATCAAAACCTGTAGAAATCCCATTTTTATTTAACAAGAACAACAACTTTACAAATCTAATTGGGTTGTCTGTCTGGAGATTATATCAAGCCTTGTATATTATGTTCAATAAAATATAGAAAGCTTTTTATTGTTTCCATAGATGTCATCGGAGACTAAGGTAAGATTATTAAATTGACCTGCATATGAATAGAGTTAGAAACATTTAATAAATGCCTGCTGAATAGAAACACGAACAAATTAGCACATGCTCCATTGCTTCTAATAATGTTTTGGCTTCTATTTCAGCTTTTCCCACCTGCAGAGGAAAGGATTCCCATGCTTTTTGGAGAGGTTTTAGACACTGAATAAAAGCTGAAGTAATAACATTTTGGAAAGCTAATGCTACGGAAGAAGTACATTTTTTATATGAATTTACTGCCCCAAGGTGTGGAATCCATCAGCTTAGATGGCCTCACAGCAGATTCCTCCAGGAGAAGCCAATATCAATAGTTTGATTAGTATGGAAATAAATGCAGCCTTTCAGTTCAGTAGCTACAAACAGTACAAATACAAGTTATACTCACAGAACCATAATTCTACTGAACTGTAAAACCATGGTGCAGAAAATTGTTGTGAATAAGGGAGTAACAGTCAAGCACAACTATGTTCAAGGGCACAATATTGCCCATCCCTGATGCACACCAGCTAGAGCAGTCCTTGAGGAGGGCTAGAAAGCTAATTTAACAGCGAGCAGATGAACTTTTCTTCACTGGAAGATATTAAACAAGGCTGGACAGCAATTTATTAGGAAGTTATTATCTTTAAATTTCCAGTGTTGAGAAAGTTGTAGTATGAAAAGCTGTACAGCTCTGATAATTATAATTACAATGACAGATGTTTGCTTCATATTCCGCTTGTGAAATTTAAAAAGAATATCTCGCTGCATGGCATAACTAATTGACACAATATGTAGGGGAACCCAAAATTTTCTGCATGCCATATCAGGATCCACATGAAATATGGTGGCACACTCACACAGGTGATAACATACTGTAGATTCTCCCACACACCATATCAGCAGGAGGATTTCTGTCTGGCTGAAGCATGGCTGAAGCAAGAGGACTTCTTTCTTTAGCCACTTGTACAACTTGTGGCAAGTCATACGGAAGATCCTGGATGCTCCTCTCTTGATTTCAGCCTGAGCATGACAGCCTGAACATGACAGCAGGGATGTGGGCATATGCTTGGTAATAATTTCTCAGTGAAGCAGGAGAGAAAGCATCTCTTACTTTACGGGCAACTTCAAGTATCTGATCCACAAGGGATGGAAAAATCTGTCAGTCCATCTTATAGATCAAGTGTTATAGGGCAATGGTCCCCAACCTTTCTGACACCAGGCACTGGATTCAGCAAAAAATTGCCTTCTATGGACTTGTGGGGAGGGAGGGATAGTTTTGCAGTTAGATCTTGCGCATGCACAGATTTTCTTGCTCACCATTGCTTGCTTGCTAATTGCTTGTGTGGCCTAACAGGTCATGGACTGGTACCAGTCTGTAGTCAGGGGATTGGGGACCCCTGCTGTACGGTGATCCAGGGTTGACAAGAAAGACACCTAACCAGTGATGGTATTCTATGGTTCGGCCCAGTTCAGCCGAACTGGTAGCTCTGAGGATCATCTGTGAGCGAACCGGTTTGCTCCAACAATCAGCTGCTGGGCCCTCCTGCCCGCTCCAGTTCTATACTGACCTTTATTTCCTGGTTTTGAAGTTCAGCTGCTTCGCATGGCAAAGTAGATTGCTGCGCATCAGCTGTTGAAGACACAGGGAGAGTGCAGGATTGCAGGAAAAGGTCAGTAGCAAACCCTCTGCATGGGCGCAAAGCATGCGTTTGGCACATGCGTGCGCGAAGTGTGCGTGCACGTGCAAAGAGTGCCCACCAAGCTACGCTTACAGAACTGGTGGTAAAAAAAATGTGAATCCCACCACTGCACTTAACCATTCTTCTGCTGCTGAGAAGCCCTTCTGAGGGCCCTTGCTGTTAACAAATAGATATGTCAGTCCTACTCAACTACCTGAACAAAGCCACTGCCTTTCAGCCTGCCTGAAAACACAACTTATCAGGAAAGGTGCTTATCTCAGTCAGCAACAAAATGTCTTTGATTAGAAACCAGAGTTAAACTTGTAGCCACCCCTGGATTACAGCAGGGTAACTCGCAGTGTCAATGCAGACTTCTTGATAGTTCTGACAGATAGTTCAACCCACCACTCCAGCCTCTCCCAGCCCAGGCCTATGTTAAAGAAAGTAATTGGTGGATTTCCTTGCTCCCTCCCCCTCCACTGGCTGGAAAATTCACCAATAGATGAAATTTAATTTGCATCATTGTAAAATATTTGCTTAGCATCATTCACCATACTTAACTACTATGGGGACATAAGAAATTTATGTGGACATATTTTATGTTTTATCACATACATTAAATTGTGTGTCTGGATCAGCTCATAAACTGCATATTCTCCAAATAAAGGACAACTCTGAATCATAATAAGCAGAGATACAGATCTGATAGGCAAGTTTATGGGAGTCTCCTTAGGGTATGGTTAAAGAAAAAATAAATAAGATGACAATCCCAAGAATGCAATTGAATCTGTTTCTTACAGGTGTTGCACACATGACACACTTGAAAAAATGGGCAGATTTTCAATTGCACTGTCATGGCTTCCAACTTGACTTTCTCTACCACAGCCTGAAGACTCCTCTGTGGGCTTATAAAAGTAAGATCTGTATACTGCATGTTTTATCTCTTCATTTGTTTTGAAGCACAGAGGATCTGAAATAGAGAGCTATTCTGCCACTGAATTAATATATCCTATTTTGTAGGCACGGACTCTTCTGGGAGAATGAATGGAAATAGATATATTGATATATGTTATTGATGATGGCAGACATTCTCATTTAGAAATAAGTACATCATAATACTACAACAAGCCCCAAATCAAAATGCCTGACAGCTGAAATCATGAGCTCATTTGGTAGATGAGAAGGAAAACAGTAGCAGCAACAATATGAGTTAAAATACAGATTTAGAAAGAAGCATTTGAATAAACAATTCATAAGGGCTACATTGCTTCTAGTGAGGATTCTTTTTTGTTTATTGTATAAACAGAAGAATGACCCTTTTAACTGTGATATTATTCATAGAAAAAAAGGCTTTTGGTTCAACATATTTTGGAAAAGCAGATTAGATCTATAGGAACACATCATGGATGCAAGCTATTGAATCCCTGCATTGTAGAAATCAATTTTATAATTGAGTTTTAATGCATACACAGTCCCATATACTTTATATCCCATATATTTACATATATATTTTGATCCTAACAAGCTGGAATACATGAAACTAATGGACTTAGACAGATTAGCACATCCCTTACTTTGTATCCTCCCAAATATTTCTTCAATAAAGCAACACCACAGATTCCAATAGTAATTATTTGTTTGGAGTCTAAACGAATTGTCATATTTTCCTAGTATTTCTTTCAAATGCTTGGAAGTGACTCAATTTCTGTTCCCATTTTAAAAATTACATTGTTCAAGCAAATTTAGCCAGGTTCATCAGCAGCACGAAAAGGAGCTATCTGCTTTTTTGAAGAAAAGCTAGTGTTCATAAGAAGAACAAATAAATGTTGATAGGAGGAGAGCATTAATGGAGGAAAAAAGACCTTTGAAAATAGCACAATAAGGATTAGAGTACACAAGAACTGGCTGTAGAGGTGAGAGAAGAATATGTGATACGAAGAAATTCAGTGGAGTTTTCTAGAGAAAGAGATAGTTAAATGAACAGGAATATTTGTTGCAGGTTCACATATAGATTTACAATATTTGCTAAATGTGAGTTTGGATAACTGAGCATTGAAACATATGGGAAAATACAGGGTGCTGAATTCTAAAACAGTTTTAAGTGACTGATAAAATAAGCCATGCCACATCTGTATAAGATATCAAGTTTAATTAAATAAAAATAGTTGTTTCTAAAAACAGGCATTTTTGCTTCACGGGGAGACCATCCTACCTTCTTCTGATACAGGTGCATAAACAATCCAACAAAGTAGGAAACTTCTGAATGAAAACTGTTCCTACAAGCAGTTCCCCAGGAAATAAGAAACAACAAGAGATTCATAGACACCCATATCACATATTGATAGAAGATATGAAATAGGTTTATAGGGGAGTGGGGATGGTTGGTTCCAGCCATAATTTCTGATGCAGGAAAGAGCAATCCCCTCACCACCCAATATCTTTTCATTGCTTCTACCCACAAGCACATGAAAAGGATTTGCACTTGTATTGATCTACCGACAGATAAAATCTCAATGTCAGTGGGATCATGGTCCAAATACACTAGCCTCCCAAATCCGGGAGCTTTATGTGCACGCATCAGTATCTATTCAGAAACTGTTCACATGCTGGTTGAAGGCCCAGATGGTGATGATGCAGTTTTTGTATAAAATGGCAGGAACACCCAGCAGCCCTAAGTTCTCCTTTATGTCTTCTTTTGTTTCATGGGTCCATCAGTTAAACCAGGGTGTCAAACTGGTGGTCCATGGGCTGGATGTGTCACATGCAGGCCATGCCCACCTCACCTCTGTGAAGGAGAAAAACATCATGAAACATCAAATGACAGCAACATGACAACACAAGTCTGACACCTGTGAGCTAAACTAAGTCTAAAAATGGAGGTTCCATTTTCCTTGCTAAAAAAAAATCTTCTGAATTATTTATTATGAATATTATGGCTGTCTGGTTTTAAGAAATGCTGTCTTTAAAAATAGTAATTTAAATTGCAAACTAGTAGGGTATTAATGTAGAACAGTAGAATTAATATATATTGGGACAAATAAATTAGAGGGAGCGAGAGCTAGATACAGATAGAGATAGAGATAAACAGAGAGAGGTTTTGCCAATAATTTATTATTGTTTAAATGTTCAGATATTTCTAATGGTTACAATATTTAATGAGGCCACTGAGTACAAATTATTTTGTTTAATATAAACCTTTGCACTCTAAAGGATTAAAATAAATTGCTTTTCTTTTACAATGGAAGGAAACTCTTAATTTTATCATCTATGAAGCAAGAGAAGGATAGTAATAATAATTTTAACACCAACAAACAATAACATCTGCCTATCCCAGTCCTTGGAAAGCACTCAACGGGATAATAAAATGACAGATCCAGTCTAAATTTCTGGCTGAGTGACAAACTATAATAATATATTAAATTTACAGGCCGCCCCAACTTCTGGTGGCTCATTTAAAAACATGGTACAATTAAAAACAAAAACAAAATAAAAGCAAAATGATGGCAGAGTAAACAAACCCAGATAGGAACAAAGAAAAGGAAGAAAGGTGGTATTTTTATCCTGGCCAAAAGCTTGGTCAAAAAAGTCATTTCTTCAGGGTGCTTTGAAATGTGGTGAGGACTGTTGTATCTTGGAGAGGGGACTCTCATCCCAAATAGGTGGCATTGTTTAATCAATGGAACGTACTAACCCCTCACTGTTTAATAAATGGAACATTCCAAATCAAACTGGTTGAATAAGATCTGAGTGTAAGAAGAATTTGAATGTCCTGGTAGACCACAAATAAAGCATGATCTAGAAATATGCTGCAGCTGTCAAAAGGGTCTAATTAGTTTTGGAATGCATCAATTGGGATATTGTGTCAAGGTTATGGAAAGTGAGAATACCGTTCTGTGCTGTACTGGTCAGACCACATCTCGACTAGCATGTCCATTTCTGGAGGTCATAATTTGAAAAGGATACTTAGAAACTAAAAAGAATTCATAGAGGAGAGACAAAGATGGTAGGTTATTGGGGGCAAAATTTTATGAAGAGAGGTTAAAAAAGCTAGTATGTTAACCTAAGAAAAAAGAAGGCTAAAGGGAGACATGATAGCAGTCTTTCAAGATGGATATGGCAGGGAAGAAGGTGTGGATTAATTCTCCAGACTGTTTGAATAGGGTTTGGATTAATGGTTGGAAGCTTTTACAGTGGCAGATTCAAACTTGAAATAATGATGACTTTCCTGACTTCCAACCATTAAGCTATGGAACTATTAAGCCTCCCTCCTGAAATTGTGGATGAACCAGCTCCATCACTGGTTTTCAAGAAAAGATTAGACACCCATTTCTTTGGAATGACAATCCCTACACTGGATGGGATTTGGACTAGAAGATGTCCAAGGTTTCTTCCAGCTGTATTATTATTTTTTTCTCAGTGCTTATACAAAAAGGGCATAGTCTCTGTAGCGAGTTTCAAATTTCCTAATTGTCTTCTCCTTCTCCTAATGGTCTAATTTCCTAATAGTCTTCTCCCAATCCCAGGCACTCATCCATCACCACTATTTTGTTGCCTGGGCTCTGTCTTTAATTAAGAGATGTGGTCTTCTTGGTCTATAAATCCCCTTTCTGGGTTTGCTGATGGGAGAAAACCCAATTTGTTTTTCCATTCCTGGATTTTGCTGGAAGTTAGTACTGGCAGATATTTTTGCAAGTGCTTGCTTGGTTGGTTGTTATTGATATATAAAACAAGAGGGAGTGAGGGATGAACCAGAGTAAACCTGACCCAGAATGTATCTCTTTGACTAGTAATTCCAGCATCTTTGGAAGCAATAAGTTCCCACCACTGATTTGTTGCTAAAGATCACCACCAATCACATGAATGATTTCTGCCTCTTCAGCTGTCCTGCTCTGCTGGTCAGCTGCTTTCAATGCTATCACTGCTATCACCACCCATCTTTTAGCTTCTTTCCTCCAACCTTCATGTACTCACCAATTACTTTCTTCTTCACAAACTTCCCTGAAGAGAAAGCAAAAAAACAAAACTTTTATACCTATGCATTCCCTGGGCCAGCTGTACTTGCTTGTACTTGGTGAAAGAGTGCATATGTAGAGCAGGATGGGTTGGATGCATGATAGAAAGATAATAAGTTTTGCTACTCCAACCATCCTCCCACAATCAGCAAACCTCCCTTTTGATATATTTGACATTTTAGAAGATTTATCATGGTTCTGACACAGGATCATATGAAGGTATCAAAACAGCTCTTTTTATCTAACTAACTACTGTCTAGCCTTCATTTTGGAAACATATCCTGTATTCATATGGTATTCCTAACAGGTCAATTTAAGACCCAGATGATCAGACCAGTATGAGAGAAAGATTCAGTTACATTTTGGAGTCAAACCATGATTCCCGTCTCAGTTTTAGAAACATTGAATTAAATAACAAAAACCAGGAAAACTGCAGAAGTATTAATGCCTGAATATATATGTGATCACTCTAACTCATGGGTATCAAATTCATGGTGTCACATTGCTGTCATGTGACATATCACAATATTTTTTCCCCTTGCGGAGCTGGGGTGGGCGTGACCTGTGTGTGACACATCCAGCCCACTGACCACCAGTTTGACACCCCTGCTCTAACTAGAAGACACTGATTCTAACCTCTCTTTCTTCTTTATAGATAGTCTTTGTTTATTTACCACAATTGGGAGTGGTAACTTGATCACTAAATGAAACTGACTGCTTATGATCTTATTTCAGTTTTACTTTGCATTACAGACTGTGAAGATTATAAAAGCAAAGATTAATTGTAATTAATTTACTTTTACATCACTGTCATAACTGTGCTAAACAAGACAGTCACCAAACAAGGTCTTCCTGTATCAATTAGTTTAATCTGGATTTATTTCTTTGTAGCTAAGGGTAAGAGCCAGTTTATGTAGCGAGTAAGGCACAAGGCTACAAGATGGGAGACAATGAATTCTTAACACAAAGCCAGCCGGAGACCTTGGGCCAGGTCTCTCTTTCTCAGTCCTAGGAAGCAGACAGTGGCAAACCAATTCTGAAAAACTTGCCAAGAAAACTTCTGGGTCTTGTCCAGGTGTCAGAAAATGGATTGGAAGGCAAGTAAGTACACACAAAGGTATGGAATGGACTAATGTAATAAATGCATTATTAGAGTAAAGATGTAGCAAATGTGTTGCACAGAATGTAACAATTTTGTCAAAATCACTCATACATCACATAGAAAATGGTTAGATCACAAAGTTGCAACTTTGTGGTCACAAATTTAGATCACAAAGTTGCAACAGTGATGTTGCTAGCCCTCTGTGGATAGCCGGTGTGGGTAGAAGGTGCTGCATGCATATACAAAAGAGTTGGGGGCTTAGAGATCGTGGTGCAGCCCTGTCTCTCTTGTAGATTTTGACCCTCCTGATAGTTCACCTAGAGCCCTGCAGATAAGTGACCATAAGTAGACTTTCCTGTAAAGTGAGGCAGAGCATCTACTTAGAGGCAAAGGATATTGGGAGTTTCTTTATTCCTAAAAAGTCTAATGGACTGGAAAGCCTTGAAAGCAACAAAGGGGTAGAATAACACATTTTCCTGATTAAGTCTGGGATTCAGGTGCAATGCTTGTGGAGCATTGTGGGATAAAGCTTGGCAGGGAACGTACAGGCTGATGCTTGAGAGATATTTTATTTCTTCTAAGTGCTGCTGTGTTCAGTTTGCATAGATTTACATCTGCTGTCATTCTTTGTCCCTTCATCTCTTTGTTTGCTCAGATTAATGACGACCAGCTTTAGTATGCAGATCTCAGTCTAGCAGTAACCTGATGCCGCTTAACTCTTTTTCACATCATTATTTTGTTGCCCTTATTGAAATGATAAAAAGGCCAGGGTTTTTTTTCCCCCTCCAAGTACTATGCAGCAGAAAACCTGATCCTCTATTTAAAATGAAAAACAGGAACCATTTATTTATTTAAATGTTATTCTTGGGAAAGGGAGATTTCGTATTGTGTTCCATCAAAATTCCAGCTGAATTGGGATATCTCCCAGTAAAAGTGCAGGTGGTAACTAATTATTTAACTAGAGCCACATCCAGACATGCCAGAGCTCGGGTGGACAGAACCTCTAGGAAGGACCCTGGTTGGAAATAAACATCTCACTTCTTTCTGTTACAATGAGATTTATAGGCATTTTAAGCTGATGAATCTGGGGGCTCAGGACTGCAAGCATTTTCAAAGGGGAAATTTGCTTCTTTAGGCTTCAATCAAAACACCCCATCTAATATGTGGCTTTTTGTTAATGAAGCAAATCTAGCTTTGTTCAGTAACAGAGACTATTGCAAATATGCAACTTAGATACAAAAGCCCCTATAAGAAAATGAAGAGGCAGATCAAAGCACATGTCTATTGCCTATCAAATTCTAAATAGGTCTCTTGAATGAAATGGAAACTTAATTAGAATTTAGATAATAAAAGATTGTACCTCTTACTCTTCTATTCATAGCCAGGTACTATTCAAACCATGCCAAATGCTTCTGAAAACTTTATTCCTAAAATATAACTTATTCACAAAAACAGAAAGCTACCGAATAACCTGGGAATCAGTTAAGGGTAAATGATGACTGATATTTTATTCTTTCAATGTTTTACTCTTTCAACATTTCTAGCCGGGAAGGAAAATTTGTTTTGTTTATGCAGTTTATGCAGCCTGGTTTCCTAACATTGTTCATGATTTCTGGTTGCCATCCCTCCCTTCCTCGCCCTCTTTCCTTCCCAAAGATTCATCTTTCTATACAAAACCATTCTATTTCTGAGATGATAGAACAAACCAAGTCAAACACCATGTGGGAAGCCCTGCTTGAGACATGCATCTTCATAAAGCACAACCAAAAGGACATTATCAGGCTAAACATCAGATGTTTCTTTGAGTGATGAAACTGACTATCCAAGGAGAAGCTCATTGGAAGATATTCTCCTGAGAAAGTATCCCCAAGTCCAGATGGCTGGATATTCTTGCAAAAATGTCATTTCACCTTCAAGAATTAGGGGTGATGGATGTGTTTTGCTCCATGTAGCCTGTCAAGAAAAACAGAACCTGCTGCTTTCAGCTTGTCTATCCTTTTGCTTTGATCATTCCAAAAATCTAGAGTAGGTGTAGAAAATACTGTAGGGCTGTGCAAAGCTTTAAGAAAAGACATTTCACAAACCACTAGCATGAGCAAAGCCTCCCCCCACCCCACTTCTCAAAGCATTAAAGTGCCTGTGTCCTCTGGAAAGCTAATGCAGTTGCTTTAAAGATGGCTTCTGGCTGTCTTGGCACATGAATTATGCACAGACAACACTAATACTGAGACCAGGTAGGGATATCATTCAAAGCAGTTGCATTAGTTTTCTAGAGCACACAGCCACTTTAATGCTTTGAGAAGGGGGCTTTGTTCATGTTAACATGATTTAAAGATATTCCATAATATGTGTATTCACAATATTCCACCCTTTTGAAATTTCCTTTAATTCCTATTTTCTCTCTCTTCTACTCAATCCTGTCTGATTCTTGGAGACTCCCTAGACATGTATCTGCACTTTTCTTGGCAAGATTTTTCAGAAGTGGTTTGCCATTCCCTCCTTCCTAGGGCTGAGAGAAAGTGACCAGCAAAAGGTCACTCATCTGTTTTGGTGTTCAAGACAGGACAAGAGTTCATAGTGTACCAGTGCCTTAATCACCACAACAAACTAGCTCTCACTTCCTGTCTTTCCACTCTGTTAATGCAAGAAATGTAGGTAAACAAACAGTACTGTGGGATGAAGATTAAATGCCAATATATTTCAATATTTTTGTTTGATCTGAGCATTGTTAATAAAGATTTGATTTCAGGATTAAAAAATATCTTGATTGTAACACTTTTTATGAACCCTAGACACAATGATAAAAATTAAGCAGAACTTTGCGGAAATCTTCTAAGACAACTGCAACCCTTTGTAAATATGTCAATCCTAAATCACTGAATTATAGAATAATTCCTTTTTTGAGTTAAATAATTAACTCAATAATTAAAAAATAGTAAGGATTTCTCAGCTGTATTAACCCTCCCAGATCCTTAAAGCTTGTTCCAGTAAAAAAATGCAAGAATGGGATTATTGTAGCAGGTTCTACCCATGTGTTAGTTTAAAATCAGAAGATTATTAACTTAAAACATTCAGTGCATTTAATACATTTTAAGAAAAAAAGTGGGTAGTATTAGTCTATCTAATGGAAATATGTCCAATTAAAATATATTTTGACATTTCAGTTTGGATCTGATGAATTTGCAATCCACAAAATTCTCAGTGTCCTTGTTACATTGAAAAATGTTTTAGAGATTGCCAAACATTTGGATGGAAATGTCTGTGTAAATTCTCAATCTTCCAGTTCATGATTGTGCCAAAGGTGCTTTTCCAAAAGGCAACTGGACTTTTTTGTTTTTTTAAAAACTGCTTCTCATCCAAGAAACTTCTTTGGTTCTAACTGAATGGTGGGTAATGGAAGGATCAATCATCTGGTCATTAGCAGCACTCTGAGGGTCCAAAAAGTCCAGTTGTCTTTTGGAAAACCACTTTTCAGACACTTTGGATGAAAACTGGAAATTTTACCAAGATATTAGCCTTTTTCTAAAAAGTTTGCAATAATGTTAAAGTATCCTATTTAATAAATCAATGGAGTTAAGATAACACTAATTAAGACTACGACTAGATATATATATCCATGTGTTTATTTTAACTCCCCCAGCTGCATTTTTTTTTTAAAAAATCTATGAATTATTATTAGTATAAACTAAATAAAGGAGCTAAAAATCACAAAGTGATTTGGTGGGATTCAAATAATTTAACAACCATATCATCTAGGGTCAGGTTGGCTGTTGTGGGAGGCATGGTCCATCTCCATCCTCCAGCTCCAATACACATGCGGGATGATCTCCCCGCAATGGCCAACTGGACCCTGGGTGAACTGTTTGTAACCCCCCCGCTATCAAAGTGGACCCTTGGTGCTTCACTGCAATGGAGAAACGAGAAGTGGAACAGTCGGCATGAGAGAAGGAGGAGGAGCAGAGAGAAGAAAGAGGGAAAGCATCCTTCTCCTTCCCTCATGCTGGCCACTCCATTGCCTGTTTCTCCATTGCAGCGCAGCACCCAGGATCTACTTTGATGGTGGGGTGTGTTTGGATAATTTAACAACCAGTTCACCTGAACTGGTGTGAACCATCTGAATCCCACCACTGGGTATATTATACACATGGGTAAGTCTTTTACTGTACTCCTCAACTTGTAACCATAATTGGGACCAGAACTTCCAGCACTGTTATGCGGCCATTGAATTACACTCAATTTTACAATCTCTTTTGCTATGATCATTAAGCAAATCAGCACACTTGTTAAGTGAATCAAGGTCCCCCCATTGTTTTTGCTTGTTGAAACCCCCCCCTGGGAAGTTTGCAATTAAAAATCACATGACCCAGGATGCTGCAACCGTTGTAAATACATG
Organism: Notechis scutatus; assembly: GCF_049901735.1. Classification (NCBI taxonomy): domain Eukaryota; kingdom Metazoa; phylum Chordata; class Lepidosauria; order Squamata; family Elapidae; genus Notechis; species Notechis scutatus. The sequence continues at coordinate 40,222,006 of NC_142011.1, read as the reverse complement.
CTGGTTGACAAGAGCCCAAATACTTATCATGTAACTGCAAGGATGCTGCAATGATCATAAATGTGAGTCATTTGTAAGTCACTTCTTTTTTTTATAATTTTTTTTTTATTTTAAGACAAACATACACAGACAATACATTAAAAAACACAAAACCATCTTCCATTTTGTACATACAGTGTGTCAATTGGTTTAGAATCTTTTGTGCGATCCTTTCATAATCATTGTTCACAATTTATATCAGTCTCACATTGTCAAACTAACATATGCTTAGCTATTTATCAATTATTAATTATCCTGCTATTTATTCCATTAATATTATATTATGCTGTCATCCAATGGTTATATATGTCTACATTATATTTTGTATCAGTCTATTAAACTTCTATAAGAAAATTATCTATTATGTTACCTTACCATGTCTTCTTATCCAACCATTGATAAAACAAATCCCATATCATATAAAATTGCTTGTCTTCTTGTTCTCTAATTTCAAATGTCAGTTTACTCATTTCAGCACAGTGCATAATTTTTTTAAATAACTTCCTCCTGCATAGGTATTTTGTCATTTTTCCAGTTCTTCGCAAATACAATTCTAGCCACTGTTAAAACATTTAGAATCAAATATTTCAATTCTTTATTGTATATGTCCGGTATGACTCCCAATAAAAAGATCTCTGGTTTAAAGTCTGTATGTTGTTTTATCATTTTTTCCAACCATGTGTGCATTTTAGTCCAATATTTCTTTGCGTCCGAATATGTCCACCACATACGGTAATATGAACCAGGTATCTGATGACATTTCCAGCATTTATCTGATGTATTCTTAAACATTCTCGCAAGTCTCATCAGGGGTAGGTTCCACCTGTAAAACATCTTATACAAATTTTCTTTATATGCAGTTGACATTGTCATTTTATAATTTTGAGACCACAATTTTTGCCATTTTTCTAAATCAATCCCATATCCCAAAATTTCCCCCCAAGCAATCATTGTCTCTTTAACTTGTTCCTCCTCCAATTTAAATTCTAATAGATGTCCCTAAAGTTTTTTAATTACCTTTTCATCAGTACCCATCAAAATTTTATCTAAATCAGTCAACTTATCATAAATACCTTCTGCTTTAGTGTCTTTATCAAACCTAGATTGTATTTGCAAATATGAAAACCAATTCATTTTTACATCTTGTTCTTCCAACGCTTGCATAGATTTAAGTTCACCCTTTTCATTCAATATCTCACCATATCTAACTGTTTGTTCCTTTTTATATATTATTGGATAAGAAAAAGCTTCAATAGTTGATATCCATGTTGGAATTTTTAAGTAATATTGTCTTTTTATCTTCTCCCAGTTCAAAAACAATGCCTCTCGAATATAATGTCTTCTAAAATACCCCTGTGTTTTAGTTCCTTTATACCAGAGAAAGACATGCCATCCCAGCAGCAAGTCATGACCGTCTAAAGTCAGTAATCTACTGTTCCTTAGTGTTATCCATTCCTTTACCCACATCAAACTTGACGCCTGGTAATATAGCTCCCAATTGGGCAAGACAAACCCTCCTCTTATTCTTGCATCTTGTAACAGTTTTAATTTTATTCTTGCTTTTTTACCCTGCCAAATATATTTCAACACAATTCTATTTAAATCTTCAAAAAACTCTTTCCCTAGTCAAATAGGAATTGTCTGGAATAAATATAAAACTCTAGGCAATATTTATTTATTTATTTATTTTTATTTATTTATTTGATTTGCCAATTGTTTACAAGATTGTTAGGGTTTGAGGATTAACCCCTAGAAGAGTATTGCAGCAGTAGTCAAGCCAGGCAGCCAAAGGAGAGCGGAAGGGCCCCAGAGTATACACACACTGAACACAAACACTGTTTGTAGTTTAAATAGTTTTTAATCCAGTTAGAGTTTAAGCATTGTCATTCAGTCCATTAAGTCATTCACAGTATTTCCATCCAGTAAGACTCACTAGTATAGTCCAAGTTAAGAGTCCTTGCAATATCTTTATCAGCCGATAAAGATATCTTCTCCTCCTCCGGTTTCACTCTCCAGAGAAACAAACGCTGGATATTCAGCAAACAGTAGCAAACAAGAACAGTTAGTCACAGCACTCACAGTCAGTAATCACAGTTAGTCGCAGCAGCACACAGTTACAGTAGCACACAGTTACAGACAGCTTTCCAGCTTCTAATGCTTCCTTATATTGTAACTTCTAACCGCACCCTTAATCGGCTAATTGCCTGCTGCATTGTGCTTAAAGTGATAAGCACTTAAACCATGATATCTAAGTTTTATATATTTATTCACCCAAACCATATTTGGTATCAATGTTATACCTAACATACTCCCCTTTTGGGTGAAATAAATATATAATACCTTTACAATCTAACCCCATAATTTTCACAACTCTCCTGGTGCTTACTGGCACCTTGGGCTTTAGTAAAATTATCAGCTAAATTGTCCTCCGACATACAGTACTCTAGCTGAATCATCTTACTTCTTACAGATTGTCTCACGTTTAGGTATCTTAGATCTGTATGCTTGCTCCTTGTTTTTACTCCAATATTTGGCCATTTGAATTGCTGCCTGATTATCTTCATGTATAATTATAGGATAATCTACAGTTATACCTATATCAATTAACATTTGTTTATACATTATTAATTCTGTACATAACAATGATAAACAGGAGAATTCTGCCTCCATAGTAGACAAACTTATATGCTGTTGTCTAATTGACTTCCAGCCTATTAATGTCTTACCCAGCATTATGGCTGTTCCTGAAGTCGACTTTCTAGTGTCTCTTTCTGATGCAAAACTAGCATCTGCATAAGCACTCAAAATTAAATCACCCTTTGGTTCTAAATACAATGAATAATTCATTGTCTTTTAAGATATCTTAATATCCTCTTAGCTGCAATCCAGTGTCTTTCACATGGTGCAGAATTGAATCTAGCCAACTGATTCACGCAGTGCGATATATCTGGTCTAGACCAATTACTAATATAACTCAAACTACCAATTAAAGATTGATAAATCACCTTATCAAACTCGGGCTTTGTACATCAGTGTTGCTAAACTCCTGACTCATTGGAGTCTTAGCTGGCTTACAAAGCTCCATCTTGTAATCTTTTAGCAATTTGCTTATCTTATCTTCCTGAGATATCTTAAAACCTTTCAAGTGTTTTCTTTATATTCAAACCGAGATACTTCTTTATCTCTCCTAATTGCTTGATCTTTATTCTCTTTCCTAATGATGCTATTATTTTATTTGCTTCATCATTAGTTTCAGTTATCAATGCAATGTCATCTGTGAATAGTAATAATAATGATACTTTCCCATTTGTCTCCCTCTTAAACAGACATGGATCGGCTAAACCAGCTTTAAATCCTATATTGTCTAGTTCCTTTACAATATACTGGTTCCATTCATAGCCTGATTGTTTAAGACCATAGAGGCTTTTCTTTAACAACCAACAATCATTATTATCCTTATTTTCACTTTTAATACCAACAGGTTTTTCATATAAATAATATGTTTTAATGGGGCGTGCAAGTAAGCAGTTTCCACATCTAGATGGTTAACTATATAGTTTTTACTAGCTGCCCACACTAAAGCTGCTCTCAAGGTTGCTGCCTTAAGACTAGGTGCAAACACCTCATCGTAGTCATTAGCATTCTGCCTAAAACCTTGGGCTACTAACCTTGCCTTATGGATTAAATTACCATCTTTATCTATTTTTACCTTAAATATCCATTTGCAGCCAATTGATTTCTTTCCTACAGGTAATTTGGCATTTTCATACACCTTCATATCTCTTAATGAATTCAGTTCCTTATTCATTGCTGCATACCATTTTCTTTTTCCTTATTAGGATACTTTTTAATTTCTTCTACAGAATTAGGAACTTGATTAATCTGGCACACTGTGTTAGCCTGGTACCTATCAAGGCGGTCTAGATATACGTGTAGTTCTTCTGGGAATTACAGGGCTTACAGGAGGACTTTGTTGAACTACTACCTGTTCATCTTCCTCATCCTGTTCAGCTATTGAATCTGTTTCTTCCTTTATGGGCACTATTTCATCCTGTATTTGTCTCTTTACTTTATTTTTAAAATTACAGGGATAACTAATGGGATTTCTATAGGATTCAATAATTACATCTTTATTGGCATCTGTTCTAATTTCTCCCATCCTTCATGTTCTAGAAATTGGGCACTAGCACTACATAACACTTTAGATGTGCCTTTCTCCCAAAATCTATATGCCCTATGGTTTTGCCTGATAACCAACGAAGAAAAATCTTTTAGCTCTATGTTGCCCTTTTTTGATTTGTGCAGGAATATGCACCCATGCTGGTGCACAAATGTGTGCAGGTAACTTAGATCAGGTTTCCTGCCATGCCATCTGGTGAATGGTATTTCACCTGTTGTTGTATTAACAACGTTGTTCAATATGTTATTAGCACACATTGTAGCCTCCCCCACAAAGAATCAGGTAACCCAGAATCATTTAACATTGTTCTAATCATTGCCTGTAGTGTTTGGCCTCTTCTTTCAATAAAAGCGTTATGTTCTGGCCTGTATGGAGCAGACTTCTTATGCTCTATTCCAGCTACCTTAAGTCTGTTCTGGAATTTGTTATTAATAAATTCCGTACCATTATCTGTCACCAGGGTTATCAGTTGGCGTTTAGACTTTCTTTCAGCAAACCTAAGCCAATTGAAAAAATGTTGATATGTTTCAGTTTTGCTTTTCATTAAATAGCAAAACCCATATCTAGAATAATGGTCCATAATGCTCAGTATATATCTAGCACCCCCCATACTGGGTTTCTTTGGACCTATTATGTCTGCAAATACTACTTCTAAAGGTTCTTTTGTTTTGAAACCATTTAACCTATTTGCAGGCAATACTTTGCTCTTATCTTCACAGCAAACATTACAACGCAAATATTTATCACAAGGTTTTAACCTTATTCCTTCAGATAACTCAACTGTACGTTTTAGTATTTTAAAATTTACATGCCCCAAACGCCTATGCAATAAATGGATACATTCTTCATGAGGCTTTATATTATTAAATACAGTTTGAGCCTCCCTTTCTTACTATTATCTAAGACATATAATGTTCCATTTAAAGCTGCAGTTACCCTTTTGTTATCTTTTTCAATTATGCAATTATTATCTTTAAAAGTAATTACATAACCTAATTTATCTAATACCCTTACTGAAAGCAAATTAAACTTTAGTTGCGGTACATACAACATTTTTATATCCTGGTTTATGTACGGACAACGTGCAAAACCTTGACCTTTCGCTTTCAGGTTCCAGCCGTTAGCAAGAGATATATGTTGAGAACTTGTAGACATTTTTATAAATTTTGTCTTATCTCTTGTGATGCAGTGGGATGCGCCACTGTCAACCACCCATAAATTATTCTTCACATCAGAGTTGCTAAACATGGCTAGTTCAAATGCTTTCTTTGGCTTTTTACATTCTGGCTTTTTCTCTTTTTGCAGAATCTTGCCAAATGTCCTCTGCCTCCACAATTAAAACACTTTTTAATTGTGTATGCTATTGAAGATAAATTCTCTTCTTCCAGGTGCTTTACTTTGCTAATCTGGTTTCTTTCAAGCTTTGAAGATAATTTCTCTTCTTTCTTATCTTCTCTCAGCTCGTCACGCTCACGCCTTCTTCTGGCTTCTTCTAGTAGCCTGCCTGTAATGTCGGTTAATGAGAGGCTTTCTTTTGGCAATACCTCTAACGCAGTTACATAGTCATCATAGCTTTGATCTAATGAAGATAATATTATGTAGACTTGTTGCAGTTCATTAAATATAAGCTCTTTTTCTTGCAAATCTTGAAAAATGCTCTTCATACAGTTTAAATGAACTAACATATCTCCATTCCTCTGAAGATTCGTTCGAAAAAGCTTCCGTGTAAGATTTATATGTGCTCCTACACTGTCCCGAACATAAATCTTCCTGAGGTTCTCCCAACAGTTTGCAGCATTTTCTTCTCCACGAATATGGACAAGCTGCTGATCACAGAGAGTCAGTCCTATGATGCATAAAGCCTGCTCATTCTTCAGTTTAAAGTCTTGTAACTTTTCTTTATCATCATCATTAGCAGGATCCCAGCTACTCACATCTGGTGGGTTTGCTATAATGTCCCACAATCCTTCTCTGTGTAGAAGTAAACTACATTTCATTGACCATGAAACATAGTTTGTTCCATCCAGCCTGGATATCATGGACAGTTGTGACAAATTTACTTGTGCCATTACTCTTCAGATATTTTGACTATTTTAAACTAATTAAAACAGTTTGTTTTTACAGTAATGTGCAACTCACACCAACTCTCTCTGTTATATCCTGGTTAGTTAGACTATGCTGCTGGGCCCATAACCAATGTTAGGGTTTGAGGATTAACCCTAGAAGAGTATTGCAGCAGTAGTCAAGCCAGGCAGCCAAAGGAGAGCGGAAGGGCCCCAGAGTATACACACACTGAACACAAACACTGTTTGTAGTTTAAATAGTTTTTAATCAGTTAGAGTTTAAGCATTGTCATTCAGTCCATTAAAGTCATTCACAGTATTTCCATCCAGTAAGACTCACTAGTATAGTCCAAGTTAAGAGTCCTTGCAATATCTTTATCAGCCGATAAAGATATCTTCTCCTCCTCCGGTTTCACTCTCCAGAGAAACAAACGCTGGATATTCAGCAAACAGTAGCAAACAAGAACAGTTAGTCACAGCACTCACAGTCAGTAATCACAGTTAGTCGCAGCAGCACACAGTTACAGTAGCACACAGTTACAGACAGCTTTCCAGCTTCTAATGCTTCCTTATATTGTAACTTCTAACCGCACCCTTAATCGGCTAATTGCCTGCTGCATTGTGCTTAAAGTGATAAGCACTTAAACCATGATATCTAAGTTTTATATATTTATTCACCCAAACCATATTTGGTATCAATGTTATACCTAACAAAGATAATAAGTATAAGTGTATACATAGTTGTGAATACATGAAATGGGTACATATAAGAAAAACAAAAGAAGAATAAGAGAAACAATAGGACAGGGACGGTAGGCACGTTGGTGCGCTTATGCATGCCCCCTACAGACCTCTTAGGAAAGGAGTGAGGTCAATAGTAGACAGTCTAAGGTTAAAGTTTTTGGGGTTTGGGGAAGAAACTACAGAGTTGGGTAGAGTATTCCAGACATTGACCACTCTATTGCTGAAGTCGTATTTCCTGCAATCAAGTTTGGTGCGGTTAACTTTGAGTTTGTATCTATTGTGTGCTCTTGTGTTGTTATGGTTGAAGCTGAAGTATTCATTGACAGGTAGGACATTGCAATGTATGATTTTATATACCATGCTTAAATCAGACCGAAGGCAGCGTAATTCAAGGTTTTCTAGTTCTAGAATTTCAAGTCTGGTGGCATAAGGTATTCTACAACGAGTAGAGGAGTGGAGAACTCTTCTTGTGAAATATTTCTGGACTTTCTCAATTGTGCTAATATCAGATACGTAATGTGGGTTCCAGACTGATGAACTGTATTCGAGTATTGGTCTAGCAAATGTTTTGTATGCTCTGGTTAGTAGTGTGATATTACCAGAGAAAAAGCTACGTAGGATTAGGTTAACAACTCTTAATGCCTTTTTGGCTATGTAGTTGCAGTGGGCTCTAGCACTTAGATCATTAGAGGTGAGTATTCCAAGGTCCTTTACAGAGCTTGGGTCATCAACAAGATCTTGACTATTCAGCTTGTATTTTATTTTCTGATTTTTTTTGCCAATATGTAAGACAGAGCATTTATTTGTTGAGATTTGAAGTTGCCATTTGTTTGACCATTCTGATACATAGTCAAGATCTTTTTGTAGGGTAGCAGTATTGTCTGTGATGTTGAATAGCTTTACATCATCAGCGAAGAGAACGCAGTTGCTCTTGATATGATCATAGAGGTCATTTATGTAGAGTATGAAGAGAGTTGGTCCTAGAACACTGCCTTGGGGGACACCACTATTGACAGGTACAGAATTTGATAGGACGCTCCCAATTTTGACCATTTGTTGTCTGTTTGCCAGGAATGCTTCTATCCAGTTATTCAGTTGTCCAGAGATACCATAGGATTTTATTTTTAGGAGTAGTTTGTCGTGTACCACTGAATCAAAGGCTTTACAGAAGTCTATGTAGATTGCGTCTATTGCTTTGCCCTGGTCGAGTTGTGTCGTCCATATGTTTTTGCAGTGTAAGAGTTGCAGATTACAGGATAGTTTTTTTCTGAAACCAAATTGTTTATTGGAGAGTAGGTTGTTTGTCTCTAAGTGGAGGATGATGGATTGGTTAATAATTGATTCCATGACTTTACAGGTGATGCAGCATAAGGAGATTGGTCTGTAATTTTCAACTAGGCTTGGGTCTCCTTTTTGAAGATGGGGATGACTGTGGCTTGTGACCATAGGTTAGGCAAGGAGCTGGTCCTGAAAGATTTTTCAAAGATTATGCTTAGAGGTTTGGCTATGGCAGTGGATAGCTTTTTTAAGAAGTAGGCACATATTCCATCAGGTCCAATAGATAGAGATGGTTTTAGATTGCGTAGTGCTTTTTCAACATTGTCTTCTGTAAAATCGATATGTATTAGATCATTGTTGTTATCTGTGGTACGGCTAGGAAATACTGGGCATGATCCATTGCTGTTTACAAATACTGAGCTGAAGAATGTGTTAAAGATGTTGGCTTTAGTGGTGTCGTCGTTGCAGTCTTTACCATCAGGTCCTATCAAGGGTGGGATAGACCTTGAGTCTTTTAGTTTGTTGTTTACAAAATTGTAAAAGCACGGGTGGAATTGGTGCTTAGAAGGTTTTCCTCTTGTTTAATGTGATAATTGATGCATTCGGTCTTTATCTGGTGGCATAAATTTTTGTATCGGCTTTTGAAATTGGCAACGTGACCAGATTTGTTTTTCCGCCAGAGTGATCTCTTTTTGGATTGAAGTTTCCTTATTGTTATGGGTAATCTGCTTTTTTGTTTTGTTTTGGGAGTTGTTGTTGGTACATATAGTTTGATGACTCTTTTGACTTCAAGTAAAAATATGTTGTAATGGTCTTCAACAGTATTGCATCCAGTGAATAGAGATTGCCAATCAAGGGATGAGAGATCGTTGTCTATAAGATCATAGTTGCCTTTTTGAAGTTACAATTGGGGATTACATCATTGTGGTGATTTTTGTGTGGGCGTATGTTGAGACAAAAGTCAATCATATTGTGGTCACTGCTGGAAAAGGGTTCTTTAGTTTGTATTCCGTAAATTAAATTCAAACTATTGCAGAAGATGAGATCGAGGCAGTTGTTTAGTCTAGTGTTGTTGGTTACTAGTTGTTCCAGTCCCAGATTTGTAATAGCATTGTAGAAGGTTGTGTGTATGATTTCAGTTGTACATTCATTTAGGGTCCAGTCAATATGAGGTAGATTGAAATCACCAAGAAAGATAAAAGGGTATGGGCAGGATGCAGCCCATGTTAGTAATGTATTTAGCTTGTTTACATGTTCGATGTCATAATCAGGTGCTCTGTAACATAGTAAGAATCGAATTGTGATATTTAAGGATAGTTCACAGATGATGGTCTCAGGAAGAGCAAGCTCCTGGGTAACTTGGATATTTTTAGATGTAAGGACTTTTTATAGAAGATAGCAACACCACCTCCTCTACGAATTTCACGATCTGATCGGTAAACATGATAGTCCCTTACTGTGGTAATGGAGTCAGGGAGAGATGCATTGAGCCATGTTTCACAGACAAATATAATGTCGAATTTAGCCATATTTAGTAGGAGGAAAAATTCAGGTATTTTATTCACGAGGCTTCTTGCATTGAGTAGTTTGCATTTAAGGCCAGTAGTAGTTGGAATTGAGGTAGTTAGGGGCGTGCATGCCTAGTCTTGGGTGATGGTGGATCGGTTGAGGTAGGGTTGTGGTTGAGGGTTAAAGCTGAGTTGCGGGTTGTGTGGCTTACTTTTGATACAGTCAGCATGGTAGTCAATGTACAGGTCCTTCTCTCCATTGTCTAGGCGTTTTTGAGTTCAGTGCGGAGTACACGGGAGCGGGCACGTTGCTGTATGGTTAGGTCAGGGCGACAACGGAGGTTCTTATGGTTGGTGTTGGTTTTGGCGAGTGAATTTATAGTGTAAATGAATTTACGTTTGCTTGATTCATTTTTGCAAATGACCCTGCACAAGCGTGAGGCCACAGAGCCGTCTCTGTTTTTGAGCTCTCGGCCAATGCGGGAAATGTCAAGTATTTCATCAGCGGAGATGGTTGATGCTTGATAATCACTGATGATGTTTCGGACAGTTGTGATGTCATCATTGTCATTGATGTCCTCTAGACCAAATAAGATGGCGTTTGGACGTTTCCGTTCACGCTCAACGGCTTCTCTGATGAGGATTGGGATATCAATATTTGTCTGGGTTGTGTTTATTTGTGGATTGGGTTTTGGATTGGGTTGTGGTTGTTGGGTAGAGATGTGGTTTGTAGCTATTGGATGTTCAGGTTTTTGCGTTGTGTCTTTTTTTTCAAGGTTGGATATTCTTTCTTTTACGGCGTCCAGGGATGCTACTATGGTGTTAAGGGATGTTTCAATGGTTTCAATGGTATCAACTCTTTTAGACAGATCCAGTTTGGGTCTGCATGATTTGCAGAGATATGGAAACTCATTGGATGATTCTAGGTATTGAATCATTTGCTCAGGTAATCCCAAGCAGTCATGATGAGCGTATTTTTTACACAGAGAACATTTGATGGAGTTTTCATTATCCTTTAGATTTTTGTAGCATTTAAGGCATGTGCAGGAGTCTTGTGGTTCATTGGTGGGGATTATCTTCTCTTTAGGTTGTGGTTTGGCATTGGATTTTCTTTTTTGGCATGGTAGGTTTGTTAAGATAGTACGTTGATTGAATTAATTAAAGGAACAATTTTGGGTAATCTATATAGCCAATATCACATCAAACAATCAATTGCAGTAATCTCTCTAGTCAGATAATATTCCTGAGCAACAATCAGCCTAATCAATTAATTACTCTAATCACTAATCAATTAATTACACTAATCATTAATCACACTGTTCATTTAAATTCACTAAATCATTGATTTTACTATTCAATTAAATTACATGAATCTTGATCTTTTAAACTAGTCAGTAATCACACTATTTGCACTAAACACTCTAATCACACTAATCAATTAAAACAATAAATCAATTAAACCATTAATAAAATATTTTATAGAAATTGATTATCTAATCGTTGATATAGGTGATGAGGTAGAAAAGTTGTAAGTTTTGAGGTAATGAATTAATCAGTGTTTGATTAAAGTAATGAGGTAGTATTAAGAGTCTGCAAGGAAAGGGTTAATTGTTTTACTAGCAGCTGTAGTTGACTGAATGAGAGGAACTTATTGCTCTTTGTAATAGCAGATTGCTATTACTCTGTAAATAAAAGGTTGTAACACGATGTTCAAAGGGTTTTTATCCGAGTGAAGGAAAGGGCTTCACTTCTAAGAACAGAGGAAACCAACTATTCTTCTCTCCTTTTTGCAAGCAGACTTTGATTCAGCAGAGACAAACTGAACAATTCACAGGGAGGCAACAGGAAACTTTTTGTTTTTGTTTTCCCTTGATGAATGAGATTTCTGGGCCCCTCCTAGTTAACTAAATACACTTTCAAAGTTTGTTGCTTTTAAGAGAAAGAGGCACGTCTTGCACTGGCAATTCGAACAGTTTATATTTTTACTGTGTAGACTCAGATTTGTATTGAGCATTCACTCCTGGCTTCAATATACTTCTGCCTCTATCACTCCTGGCTTCAATATACTTCTGCTTCTATCACAGGAAATAAAATTGCTTCCAATCTTCACAGGAGTTCAGTTATAACAATACTTCCCTACTTATTGGGAGTCCAAAGTTACTGTCCTTTTAAAAGATGGAGTCAGGATTAGCAATTTGGTGAAGAGAGAAGAGGGAAGGGGGAAGTGGGGGCGGCAGGGGGGAAGCAGTCTGCTTCACACCCTGGCTGCAAACTTCTGAAGACAGACTCACAGCTCCCAGTGCTCACCGCCCTGCAAGGATGGGATGAATCTCACCGTCTCACCGCACTGGATGATCATAGAGCCTCCGGTACTGGCGAATATATTCATCTTAATTGTAGATATTCTCCCAATCAATGATAGTTGCAGTTTTCCCCATTTTATCAAATATGTCGCAATCTGCTGTTTGAATTTAACATAGTTATTTTCCTTCAGTGCACTACAGCTTGGTGTAATATGTATCCCTAAATATTTAACCTTGTTTGTGACCTGTATTTTTAAAATTTCTTCCAACTCTTTCTTTCATCTTTCTAACATATTCTTTGTTAATATCTTTGTTTTGTCTTTATTTATTCTCAAACCTGTTATTTTTTCATATTCTTCTATTTTTTGTATTAATTTGGGTGTTGTTTCCATTGGGTCTTCTAATATAATACCAGGTCATCTGCAAAAGCTTGCAATTTATACTCCTCCTTTTTAATTTTCATTCCTTTTATTTCTTTTTCTTCTCTGATATTCCTGTTCAACACTTCCAATGTTTAACACAAACAGCAGAGGTGATAATGGACAGCCTTGCCTTGTCCCTTTTCTTATATCTATGGATTCTGTTAATTCTCCATTCACCATCACCTTTGCAGTTTGTTCATGATATATTGTTTCAATGGCTTGGATAAATTTCTTACCAAAGCCCATTTGTATCAGTTGCAGTAAAATAAATTGCCAACTCACATTGTCAAAGGCTTTTTGAGCACTTAGAAACATCAAGGCCATTTGCTTCTCAGGGTGTGCTTCATAATATTCCAGAGTATCCAAAATAATTCACACATTGTCTTTGATTTGTCTCTTTGGCAGAAATCCATTTTGATCAGTATGAATAAAATTATTTAAGTATCTTTTTAGTCTTTCTGCCAAAATTGAAGCAAAGATTTCATAATCTGCGTTCAATAAAGATATAGGTCTATAATTTTTAACTTGCTGCAGGTCTGTACCTTCCTTCAGTATAACTGTAATGTATGCTTCTGACCATGTTTTTGGTATTCTTTTCTTCAACATAACTTCATTCATAACTTCTTAAAGATGAAGATTCAATATTTCCTGAAAAGTCTTGTAAAATTCCACTGGCAAACCATCTGGACCTGGTGCTTTCCCAGCATTCTGCTTTTTTAAGGCTTCTGATAATTCCATCATTGTTATATTTCCATACAGTTTTCCATAGTAGTCTTGTATAATTTTTTTCTTCTCATTTCCATAGCAAACCTGTCCTTCTTTATTTATTAATTGACTAATCCTTCTTGCTTCTCTTTCCTTTCTCAGTTTATAAGCTAGCCATCTGCCTGGTTTGTTTGCATCTTCGAAGTAATTCTGTTTGGCATTTTTAATTTTTTGTGCTAATTCTTCTTTTTCCATTAGTCCCATTTTATGTTTAATTATATCCATTTTATTTTTAATATCTTTTTTTTGTGGGGACTTCTGTAAGTTTTTTTTTCCAATCTTTATAGTCATTCTCTAATGTCTTAAATGTCTTTTTCTGTTTTATGTTTCTTCTCCTAGTATAATCTATTATCAAGCCTCTTATGTAGGCCTTCATCATGTCCCAGAGATTCTGTAAAGATGTATCCTCTTTTCTATTTTCTTTGAAGAATAAAACTAGTTCTTTCTCTATTTTCCGTTTAAAGTCTTTTTCTTTTAATATCATATTATTTAAAGTCCATCTAGATCTCCTCTTGTATCCTTTCCAAATAACTGACACTGGATTATGATCTGCCCAAGTGCTTGTTTGTATTTCAATCTGTCGTACATTAGTCAAGAATTCTGCTGACATCCATATCATATCTTTCTAGACCAGGATGTATGCCTGTTTGAATACAAAGTATATTGCTTACTTTCCACATTTCTCTTTCTCCATGCATCTTTTAAGTTAAATTCTTCTATTATTCGAAGGAAGGATTTTGGTAGTACCTTTCTAACTTTCTTTGTTGTTTTCTGTATTTTATAATCCAACCGGCCATTAATTGTTCCATTAAAATCTCTCATCATACAAATATTAACATAGTCCAATTCAATTATTTTTGTGTGTAATTTTCTGTAGAATTCTTCTTGTTTATTATTCAGGGTATAAATTGCAATTAGAAGTGTTTTAACGCTGTTATTCATTATTTCCACCATCAGAATCCTTCCATCATCATTTGTGTAGATTAGTTCTGCCAAAATTGTTTCTTTAATATATAATACCACACCTCTTTTTTTGGATTGTGCCAGCGATGTAAATAATTTCCCTAGTTTTCCTTGTTTTAGTATATATTCATGTTGTGTTTTAATATGTACCTCTTGTAAGCAGATTATGTCAAATTTTAATTTTTCTAATTTGTGAAATACTTTCCTTCTTTTAGTAGCCAAATTAAATGCATTTATGTTAATCGAAATCAATTTTCTTTCGTCCATGTTAAGCTTTATAAGAGGGTTTTATTGCTCTAGTACATTTCAATTCTAGTACATTTCAATTCCCGCCTACTGCACCTTCTTCATTTTCTTTTTCAATTACTGCTATACACTCCTCTTGAAATTTAGTCAGTGACTCTTCCTTTCTTTCTTCTTCCTCCTTTCCTCTAAAGTATTCTAAGTAGAATAGCTCAGCTTTTTCAACTGTGTCAATTCTGTGTCCTTGTTCCTGCCAAGTGAACAAAAGGCCTTCTGGCATCAGCCATCTGTAGTTTACTCCTCTTTTAAGTAACTCTTCAGTCAAGAATAAATATTCTCTTCTCATCTCTCTTACTCTTCTTGGTATCTGTTTCAGCACCACAATTTCTTTGTCTTTATATTTTAGTGTTTTCTCTCTCACCACCTGGAGTATCTGTGTCTTAGTAATCTTCTTAGTAAATCTAATGTGAACTTATTTTGGTAGTCTATTCCTTGTTGCATATCTTGTATAGACATGAAATACTTCATCCATCTGATCCATCATCTTTTCTTTGGTTATTTCCGGTGCTTCTGCCAATATTTCTGCCGTTATTTCAGCAAGGTTTTCACCTTTTCCTTCTTCTATATTTTGAAATCTTAGATAAAATTCTGATTTATCTATTTCCCATCCTAAAGGTTCACATCTGCCCTTCTCGACATTGCTCAATCGAATATCAATGTCTCCAATTTTCTTATCTTTTTATATATCTTCTTCAATTTTTAAAAATCTGTCTTCATATTTCATCATCCAGTTGAATATTTTCCACTTTCTCATCTGTCTTTTCTATTTTTTGCTCAATCTTCTGGATTCCTTGCATAATCATCTGTAATGTCACTTCCTTCTCTTTCTCTTTTTCCTGTTGTAATATTGTCTGTATAGATCATTGTGCTCCAGATGGTGAGGGGTTTGGTATCGAAGAAGCTGGATCTGTTGTCTTTCTACTCATCTTATAATGCTTATCTGTAAAGAGAGAGGAAAAAAAGAAAAAAAGAGGAAAAAAGAAAAAAAGGGGGGGAAAAGACGAAGGCAAACAGTTGCCACTCCAAAGAAAAAAGGAAAAAGAAAGTCTTCAGGCACTTGTATACCTTTATCCAATTAGTTACAATGGTAGATGTAAAAAGTAAAAAATCAATGATAAAAAAGGGAAAAAAGAGAAAGAGAAATATTCTATATCTTCCTCTTAATAAACAAAAGAAAACAAAAATAAAAGATTTACATTCTGGTTCCTGGTTTTAAAAGTCAAAATCCAATTAAAGAGAAAAAAAAAAAAGCCCAACTAGTGTGTGTGTGTGTGTGTGTGTAGAAAGGGAGGCAAAAGGTAAAAAGCAATTCTAATATAAAACAAGCCTCTGCCGCCAGATATCCAAGGCTCTTTGATAAATCAGCTCAGAGTTTTTCAAGGTCACTTCAATCTTCTTTCTTTCAACTTCAACTCCAGACTCCAGCTATCTGTTCAGAAATGAGTACCTGAATAAACAAACTGCCATGCTCATCTCTATCTTTTCCAATACACAGCTCAGAGTCCTTGATTGTAACACAAACTAGTGAAAGAAAAAAAAACAATGTATCCAAGCCTCTGGTCAGCTGTGCTACTTACTTTCCTTCACTTTCACTTCCCCCTCCTCACTCTACAGCCAGGAACTAAAAGAAAAAAAGTAAAATCTCCCCCCCCTTTTTTTAAAGGGAGAAAAATAAATCTTAAATCAAGCAGAAGAGTCTTAATCAAGAAAGAATTTTCAAAAGGTTTGTTTAAAAAAGGAGAAAGAAATACAAACAGAAATAAAAAGATTAAAAAGTACCAGACCAGCTTAAAGTTAAACAGCTTTGCCAAGTTCAAAATTCCAATAAAAAGGGAAAAAAAGAAAAAAACTTTCACTTTGACAATTAATCACGCCGCTTAAACTCTTTCTTCTTCACTTTTAGTCCACTTTAATTTTTTCCAGGGTGTTCTCTCCAAGAAATAATAAGTAAAAGTTCATTTCACCAAACTGACACACTTTCTTCCAATCTCTTCCATTCTGGAGCTGTCCCAGCTTCAGCAGCTTGGAAGGCTGCCTCTCTGCCGCCGGCAAAAAGGGCTTTCCCTGGATCAACAAGGAACTTTGCGATGTCCCTGGGATCAACAGGATGTGCCCTTGTCAATCACTGTCTCTACGGGACGGTTTAGGTCCATGGGAACCGACCAGCAGCTGAGATATCAATGGTGATCTGGGAGGATCAAGATTACTCATCCAACCGCCACGACACCAGCTCCACCCCCCCTAAGTCACTTCTTTCAATGCCACTGTAACTTTGAATGGTCATTAAATGATTGGCTGTAAGGTGAGGACTACCTATAGTTAAAATGTTTCCATCTCTAAATATAGAGTCCACTTTGAAGCTTTCAGAATGATCATAGGGAACTCCATGGGCTCCATAGAAGACCAAAGCTATGTGTAGTCTTTCTATCCTAGTTGCCTGGGTTTATAGTACTGTTAGCGTGCAGTGAAATGTCAACCTCTAGTTAAACTTTAGCAACCTATTTCCATTTCTTTTTTTAGGATTCTTCTTACAGAGAGCACCATGGAAACATTTTTTGCATGTTTTCTGTGAAATTGAATACAAATTATTCAAACTAGAAAAAGATAATTAAATCTCGTGAATCTAGGTTCTGCCTAGGTTACAACTATACTAAAATGCTAATTTTATTAATTACTTAATTTTACTACCACATTATTCAGTGAGTTCAATAACCCACTTGGTGAAACTGTTGGTGAGGAATGAATATATCACAACAGCTTTTTTAAGTTTAAAAGCCTTTAGGAACTGCAAATCTCACAAATTTATTAATCAAATTATCACTTATTTGAACTCACATTTTCAAAGTCCAAATCACTTTTATCACTCGAGTGATAGCTCTAGACCAGAAACATTAAAATAATAATTTAGTCTAAATTAGGTTGCTAACCATTAAAGCATTTTTAGATAAGTGGGGAAACTCTGAGGATAAATCATTGCATTATAGTATTGCATTTTTGTTTTCATTTTTGTTTTGTTTTGTTTTGTTTTTGATGTCAGAGTCAGTTTAATGTCAGGGTTCCAAGTAATACATCCATAATAAACAGAGCTCCGGGGCAAGCAGGTTCCTCAAAGAAATTGTTTATTGGAAATATCACATTGGCATAAGCTGGTGAAAACCAATTCTGAATATTCTCATGGTTTTCACCTAATTAAAAGTAAAAATTTATCCCCTTTTTCAATCAGCCACATGGTCCAATCAAGGTCCCATTCGGTTGTCAGACAACATCATTCCTCCTCACCCTGGCCACCTGTGGGAAAGTCCTTGGTTCCCAGGAGAAAGTATTTTGTTTTGACTACAAACTCCTCCATCTCTATCCCCCCTCCTTATCCCTCAGCTCCAGTGTGGCAATAGGACAGGTATGGTAGGCACATTGGTGCGCTTATACATGCCCCCTACAGACCTCTTAGGAAAGGGGTGAGGTCAATGGTAGACAGTCTAAGGTTAAAGTTTTTGGGGTTTGGGGAAGAAATCACAGAGTCAGGTAGAGTATTCCAGACATTGACCACTCTGTTGCTGAAGTCGTATTTCCTGCAATCAATTTTGGTGCTGTTAATCTTGAGTTTGTATCTATTGGGTGCTCTTGTGTTGTTATGGTTGAAGCTGAAGTATTCATTGACAGGTAAGTCATTGCAAGGTATGATTTTATATACCATACTTAGATCAGACCGAAGACAGCGTAGTTCAAGGTTTTCTAGGTCTAGAATTTCAAGTCTGGTGGCATAAGGTATTCTACAGCGAGGAGTGGAGAACTCTTCTTGTGAAATATTTCTGGACTTTCTCAACTGGGCTAATATCAGATACGTAATGTGGGTTTCAGACTGATGAGCTGTATTTGAGTATTGGTCTAGCAAATGTTTTGTATGCCCTAGTTAGTAGTGTGATATTACCAGAGAAAAAGCTACGTAGGATTAGGTTAACAACTCTTAATGCCTTTTTGGCTATGTAGTTACAGTGGGTTCTTCTAACTTGTCATGAAAGAAAAAGATCTTGTGAAGTTGGAATTGATTAACTTTCTCACTTGTGTGCTTCACAATGGGGGAGAGGAGGTCCCCCCTCCTCCTGAAGCCCATTACGATGCAGAACCAAAAGGTGACCCTGCATTGCCTCAGCTCACCAAAAAAAGAAGTTTCCTTTCCTGCAGAGCTGCAGAGTTGGGATGCCCCTCCTCCCCACTTGCCAGCTGAGCCAGGTTGGAGTTGCCTTATTTTGTGTGGATCTCTTAACACTTGGCTTTGCCTGCAAGCTTCCACTCCCCCTTCACAGCCCAAGTGGTTGGATTCACATAACACGTGAAGCTGTACAGGAGAGCATGGATAGCTAGCTAGCTAGATGGATGGATGGATGGATGGATAGGTCAGAGAGATAAAGAGACGGATGGAAGGAAAGAGAAATGGGAGAGGGAGAGAGAGAAAGACAGAGTGGGGAAAGAGAGAGAGAGGGAGGGAAAGAGAGAGAGAAAGAGAGAGGGGGAAGAGGGGGAGGGAAAGAAATGATATTACAAAAGTTTTTCTTTTTTATTGTTGCTAAACATAATATTTCAAAAGCAGGAAAAAAAATGAAGGGACATAAAAATGCATTTATCACGTTTTTCTAGAACAATTAGCTGAACTCTGCATTGCTTATCATTATTTTAGGCAGTAAAACCTCATTATTCAGGTTAAATTGCTGTGTTGGTAAATAGGTGGGTTTTGGGTTGCAGTTTGGGCATTCGGTCTCTAAAAGGTTCACCACCACTGGACTACGAGACCTCCAAGTGACTTCCAGCTCTATTCTGATTAAAGTCTGCTTACACAGTGTAACCCATTTCAACTTCCTTCTGCAATGCCTACACATAATGTGTACATCACATTGCTTTTATTTATCTCTGCGGTAACCTTTCTGTAAGTTAAAAAGTTAGCTCAAAAGTCATTCCATGAGCTTCTGTGACAGAAGGTGGACTTGCACCTTGGTTTTCCTGGTGCTAGGCCAAAACTTTAGCTACTGTTCCTATCCAAAGTATTGTTTGTGATGTTATAAATATTTTTATTTATGTGCTAGTTATATATAGCTTGACAAATTTCAGGAGTTTCAGTCCTTAGTTCAAGATTCAGTTTGGAAAGAGACCATGCTTTGCTAGGTTTTGTGTATTTACAAATATTGGTGAGCAGAGTCCTGCAGATGGAGAAGATGTTCAAACTAAAGAATTCTTGTAGAGAATAAAATATTTGCTTTCTGTGATTTCCTTTATTTTTGCTTTCTGCTGTCCATAAATTATTTGCTTCTGCCTAGTTATCATTGCTCAAAATATGGGGATTTCTGCAGACTTACTCAATAATGTCAAAATAGTAGCTGTGATTGGTAAATAAAACCCAATGATGGTGCCATTCTTGCATTGCACATTTAAAGAAATACAGGCTTCTGCTGCTTGATGGTTCCCACTATTTTGACATTGTTGATCCAGCTTCAGATAGTTCTGCTTCCACTCTTTCAATTTTGGGGGATGAAACTAAGAAAAATGTAACTTGTACCTTTCTTGGCCATTGGCCATTCCAGTTTCTTCATTACTGCCTTTTCCCAGATTTTAAGAGACAATGTTTCAAGTCAACCCATGTTGACAGCTCTGAGTGAAGATTTTCAGTCAAAATACCTAAAAAGAAAATGATCCCATGGAATCATTGTGGGTCCTGGATCCACAACCTCATATGTTTTCTTTTTTTTCAATGTGGTCCCAACACAATACATGGATAAAGAGTTGATGAACTTGATGGATTTTCCACTTGCACATTTGTTTGTTCATAGCGTTTTGATTGCTATGAGCAAGGAGCATATCAGTACAATACTTGCTTCTAAAGTTACTAAAGGCAAAAACCAAACACATACTTTAAGGATATTATAAACATGAAATTAGGTTTCCTGGAAAAACAGGATCTGTCTGATTCCATATTAAATCAAGTCTTGACCAGAAAGTCTGATTTTGAGGAGTTATAGCTGGAACCAAGGACTGCATTAACATTTTGGTTTCTCTATTCAGCTGAAATAGAAGGTTGCAAAGATTGGAATGTGAGATATTCACTAAGAGGTTTCATGAGCCACAAATTGTCAATGTGTGCTACACAGTAAAAAAAATGCTTTGAAGTCTGGAGCCAGACAAGACCAAATGAAATACCTGTGTGTTCCTAAATAAAATCAAGATTTCTTTTTTCATATAGTTCTATAGTGATATTGTATTCTGTTCTTCAAGAAAAGGTTTATTTTGACAAAAGAGCTATGATTGATATGTAAGGTGTATTTACAAAAGCAAGAAGCACAATGAGGCAAAAAGAGAGACTGGGCATGCAGTAGGTAGGGTAATATTATGCTTTCACAACAAGTTCCAACTTTTAAAGGCTCTAGCTCTAGCTGAAAGGCACAATGTGATATAAGGAGGTACCTTCTAGATAAGGATATCTTTGGGTCCAAACAATGATTGGATGGGATGGATTTATAACAATTATCAATAGCAGAATCCAGAAGTGAGAAAATAAGTTAATAAACTAAGGAAAAGAAATTAGTAATGGTTTAGTTTGATTATCTATTATTGTTATGTTAATACTTTCATCGCATTTTCCAGGAAATAATTGGTAGCCAATGAGAATCCAAATAAGCAATCAGAGGTGGTATTCAGCAGATTCTGACCAGTTCTGGAGAACCAGTAGCAGAAATTTTGAGTAGTTTGGAGAACCAGCAAATACCACCTCTGACTGGAGATTTTACAGTATCCTTTCCCTGCCATGCCCACTAAGCCACTCCCACAGAACCGGTAGTAAAAAAAAAAAAAATGAATTTGAGGATTACTTCAGAAGCTAAATCAGGATATCATGAATATCATTTTTACACCATTGTAATATTTCTTTCTTAGATTTATATTCTACCTTTTCTTTAGAAACTCAAAGCAGTGTGCTTAGCATCCCCACACCAATTCTCCCCCAAAACAACCCTGTCTAAATCTTTAGGCTTCCTGCCACTATCATTGAATAGGTGATTCTTCTCCTTCAACCTCTTTAACTATCATAACAATGCCCCTCTTCATCATCTTTTCCTCCCACCTTCCTTTTTTCTTTTCACTTTTTGACCTTTCATCTGAATCTGAAGACCATCTAAGACTTGAACCTGGATTGATAGGTATAACTTTACCCCACAATATTATAAATGTTTTATTGCACTTATTAGAACTGTGCAAATTCTTGAAAAGAAATATTTTAAATGCATTTGAAGCAACTTTGGGAAAGAATTAAAGCAACCTGTTCTTTTTCTAGGTTGTTGTCTCCTGGGGAATTTCCAAAGAAACACTTTCAAATAATTTGCACAACCTTACATATTTACACTGGGAACCAGTATAAATATTGAATTGAAATTTGAAATTTGTGCCATGACTTGAATTAACACACTTTTGTCTTCGAGTCTTATTTATAGATTATTATGGAGGGGATTTTTTTTTGGGGGGGGGGTGTCAATTATATTACAGTTGCTCCATTTTCTGATCTTGTTACATTGCAATGCATTCATTTATTCTGTTTTAATCATTATGAAATGTATGGATTATTTTATCTCTTGTTTTGCTTAGGACTTATTACTGTTTGCATTAATATCCAATAATGATTAAATTAATATTTCATTGTCTGCAGTCAGGATTCAATTACAAACTTCTAGCAGCTGTCTAAAACAACCGATCTTCCCCTCCCCCCATACACATATTTCATTATGTGTTCTATTTTTGTAGACGCCTGGGAAAAGTTCTGGAGGTCAAGAACCAAGCTTAACATTTGGCAGTGCTGAGAGTGAGAAAGTAGATGGTCAACATTTTACAAATGGGTGAGGATGAGGTTTGTGTGGAAGGAGGATTTAGTTTGTTTTGTATCTATAATATACCTGGGCCATGAATTGCCCGTTTGGGTTAGAAATTCTATCCTGGTCTGTCAAGACAGATTAGATTTCAGTTCCCAGAATTACCATTTAGCATTTGATCCTCTAGACACACATGGAGAGCATCAAATTAGTTAGGGAAGTCTGACTTGCTTGCAAAAAATCAATGGGCATACCCTGATGTTGGTGATTACTGAATCTCCATCTCTATAAATCATTGTGATCATGAAGTTTTTATGAAGACAAAATTAGTGACTGTATTCCAGCAACATTTCCGTCTTGGATACAAGCCGTGTTAGAAGCTCCCTCCTGAATATTGGAGCTGCCAACCCAGCAGACACTGAACATCTCATTCTATTATTCCAAGGCATTCCAGCACAGCAGCACCTGCAATCTGGGAAATGAAAAGGTGAGAATGCATTATTGATTAATTACTTAGTCATCTCCAAGTAGTTATTGAGCACAGCTGTGACTTTGACAAATTACTCTTCAATTTTTGTGACTGATGTGCAATTTGAATAATGCAGTTTTACCATCCTCCTGTCAGAGAGTGACATGGAAGATGATTCTGGTGGTTCACAAAAAGGCAGCTATGTCATGTTTGGGTAATAGATGATGTTTGCCAACACTTAGCAAGGGGAAAATAATTAACGGCTGCAATACTTTGTTTGAAAAGTACACTGGGTTAATTAGTTAAAAGCAAAACATCAACTTTCTTTCATAACCAGACCTAATGTGCATCTTCCTGGGATACACTGAAAAAAATTCAGTCTGTCTGCTTATCACACTTGATGCCAATGTATGACTTTTCTCCTTTACAAATAGCACAAGGAATAAGAAAACATCCATCAAGAGAAAAGGGGCTGGGAGGGGTAGAATGCTAAGCCCAAGATGAAGAGAACAGTTAAATTAAACTCAAGTTCTGCAGGCTTCATCCTCAAAAGCCCTTCCTTTGGACTATCTGCACATAAAACACTAAGTAAAAATATTAAGCTGCACAAACCGCTTCCATGGATTTCTGAGAAAATGAACTATGGTATATAAAGCTTCTTTTCTGATTTGATTGTATGTGCTGTAAAAGCATGGAGGCCCAAACTACATATATTATGACTATCATATGCAGGGCTGGCAGAAAAATTCTCTCCCCCAATTTTTTTAAATACAAAATATCAATTTCCCCCACCCCATCCCACCTTGTCCCAGCTCCAGTTGAACAAAAGAAGCTTTAAAAAATTCTGCACATGGAGATTGGTTATGAATTTAGGAATATAAAGGAGCATATTTCCTTAAAAAATATAGGTGGAGCTGGAGTAGCAATCCCACTCTGGGAGAGTAACCTCTTATACAAATATAAAATAAAAACTAAAGCAGGCTGCACACATCTTATTTACTGAGCACTTTTTAAAAAATATTATTTACAGTAGCTCCAGAATAGCCTGGCAAAAATCCAACGTTACTGCTGCCCCCATAGAACTGCCTTTGTCCTGCCCCCTCCTGTTTATGATTCATGCAGCCTTCTTTTGCTATTTTCCATACTGCAAAAAACAATAACAAGCTGCAAATAATAGAAGAGAGTGAAGACAGTTAAGACAATGCATCATTATGCTGTCAGCTCTTCTGTGGTTAGCGAGAATTGGGTTAGGCTAAGAATTGCTACTGTGGACAGGTTCTCTACATTATGTAGCTCAGCCCTGAAAGAAAAGTGATATGATTTCTTAGGTATGTGGCCTGATGACCATATTGCTACAACCAAATTCCCTTTGTGCAGGAAAATTTACAGGGAAAAAATACTGTAAACCACCCAGAGCCACTTAGGTGAGATGGGAGGTATATAACTGTGATGTATGTATGTATGTATGTATGTATGTATGTATGT